>NW_005841903.1:244344-276182 GCF_000455745.1 Alligator sinensis
CTGCTTCAAGTTTAAAGGGACAGTGTCTTCCCTCGCAGCAATTGGGTGGCTGTGCTGGGAACTGATGGGGAGGGAGAAGCAGGCATGCAACCCTGGCTGCCGGGGACAGGTGGGTCACTGAGGAGCCCGCCACCCACCATAGTTCCCTGCTGGGGCTTTCCAGCTGCCATAGAGCTAAGGAGGATAGAAGGTCAGTCTTTGGAGTAGAAGAGTGGGAAAGGCTGGGAATGGTGCATCCTGGGATGCTGAAGGACTCCAAGTTGGTCATTTTATGTCAATGGAATGCTCAGAAGTTAACTTAAAACTACCTAGTTAACACCAATTAGTAATAAAATCACATCAGATCAAAAGTTACTAAAGAGCTGTGGGTGCAAGGGTGAAGGGGATCAGGTGATGTTCTCCTCGATTCTTCCAGTCAAGAGGAAGGGCCAGGGTAGGAGCAGATGCATCATGCAGATCAATGCATGACTGCAGAGATGTTGCCAGCAGGGCTTTGGCTACTTTGACCATGGCATGTTGTTCCAAGAAGAAGAATTGCTAGGAAAAGACAGGATCCATCTGATGAAGAAAGGGAAAAGCATCTTCACAGACAGGCTTCACTAAACTAGTGAGGAGGTCTTTAAACTAGGGGGATGGAGACCAAATCCCTGAGGTGAGGAGGTAAGTGGATGACCTAGAGAAAGCACAAGCAGAAGGGGACACCAAGTGAGGCAGCCTCATTCTTCATGAGAAAGTAGGGCAATCTGCTAGTTACCTTAGGTGTCTGTACATGAATGCACACAACTTGGGAAACCAGCAGGAAGAACTGGAAGTCCCTACACAGTCATGGAACTATGACATGATTGGAATAACAGAGAGTTGGTGGGATAGTTTGCATGACTGCAGTACTATTACTGGAGTACTGTAAGATTAGGGTTTGGGATGGGTACAAACTGTTCAGGAAGGACAGGCAGGGAAGAAGAAAAGGAGGAGTTGTATTTTATGCAAGAGCTGTGCAATTACTCAGAGGTCCAGCATGAAACAAGAGATAGGCCTGTTGAAAGTCTCTGGGTTAGAGTCAAAAGGGAAAGCAACAAGAATGGTGTCATGGTGGGGGTCTGCTATAGACCAGACCATGAGGATGAAATGGATGAACCTTTCTCCAGACAGCTAGCAGAAGTTTTCCAATCACAGGCCCTGGTTCTCATGAGGGATTTCAATCACCCTGACATCTGCTGGGAAGGCTATACAGCAGTGCACAGGAAATCCAGGTAGTTTCTGGAGAGTGGTGGAGACAACTTCCTGGTGTATGTGTTGAAGAGGCTGAAAGGGGCTGTGCTCTTCTTGACCTGCTACTCACAAACAGGAAAGAATTGGTTGGGGATGTAGAGGTAGATGGCAACTTGGGCAGCAGCCACCACAATATGACTGAGTTCAGGATCCTGAGGAAAGGAAGGAAGGAGAGTAGCAGAGCAAGGACCCTGGACTTCAGAAAAACAGACTTAGGCCCACCTGATGGGCAGGATCCCCTGGGAGGCCTGTCTAAGGGGGAAAGGAGTCCACGAAAGCTGGTTGTATTTTAAAAAACCTGAGGGTGCAGAAATGAAGCTACTTGATGCACAGGAAGACTATCAAGTATAGCAGAAAACCATCTTCACTTAGCAGGGAACTCTTCAGTGAACTAAAACGCAAAAAGGGAGCTTACAAAAAATGGAAACGTGGACAAACAACTAGGGAGCGGTATAAGATTATTGCTCAGCCATGCAAAGGTGAAATCAGGAAGGCCAAAGTGCAACCAGAGTTGCAACTAGTAAGGGACATGAAGGGTAACAAGAAAGGCTTCTTCAAGTATGTCAGTAACAATAGGAAGATCAGGCACAACATGTGTCCCTGACTGAATGGGGAAGACAACCTAGTGACAAATGATGCAGAAAAGGCTAAAGTACTAAATGCCATTTTTTACCTCAGTCTTTACAGGCATAGTCAGGTACCAGACTACTATACCTGGCAGCACAGTTTGGGGAGGAAATGAACAGCTGAAAGTGGTGAAAGAACAGGTTTGGAACTATTTAGAAAAAGGTGGATGTATACAAGTTAATGGGGCTGGATGCAATTCAACTGAGGGTGCTGAGGGAGTTGGCTGATGTGACTGCAGAGCCACTGGCCATTATCTTTGAAAACTCATGGCAATTGCAAAAGGTCTTGGATGTTTAGAAAAGGCCAAATATAGTACTCATCTTTAAGAAAGGGAAAAAGAAGGATTCAGGGAACTATGGAACAGTCAGCCTCACCTCAGTCCCTGGATAAACAATGGAGCAGGTCCTCAAGGAATTCATTTCTAAGCACTTGAAGGAGAAAAGGGTGATTAGGAATAGTCAGAATGGATTCACCAAGGGCAAATAATGCCCGACCAACCTGATTGCTTTCTATGTTGAGATGACTTACTCTGTGGATGTGGGGAGAGATTTCATAGACATTTGGGCTGGAAGGGACCTCATATGATCATCAGGTCCAGCCCCCTGCCCAAGGGGCAGCAAGTCAGCTAAGTTCAAAGGATCCCAGCAAAAGTCAGCTACGGTCAAAGGATCCCAGTCCAAATGTTTCTTGAATGAGTCTGGAGTAGGTGCTTGCACCACCTCGGGGGACTTTGTTCCAGGCCTTGGGAGCTCGGACAGTAAAGAAGTTTTTTCTTTTGTCCAGTCTAACACGGTCTTGCAGGAGTTTGTGACCATTGGACCTTGTCATTCCCTGGGGTGCTCTGGTGAACAGGTGTTCCCCCAGATCCTGATGCACACCCCTTATGTACTTATAGGCTGCCACCAAGTCACCCCTGAGCCTGCACTTCTCCAGGCTGAAGAATCCCATAGCTTGCAGCCTCTCTTCATAAGGCCTGTTCTCATATCCTCTGATCATGCGCGTGGCTCTCCTCTGGACTCTTTCAAGCTTCTCCACGTCCTTCCTAAATTGTGGAGCCCAGAACTGGATGCAGTACTCCAGCTGTGGCCTCACCAAAGCCAAGCACAGTGGGAGGATGAAATCCTGGGTCTTGCTCAAGATGCATTGGTAGATGCAAGCCAGAGCAGTGGATATGATACACCTTGACTTTAGCAAGGCTTTTGATATGGTCTCCCACAACAGTCTCACAAGCAAGCTAAGGAAGTCTTCTCCTTTGGCAAGCCCTCTCAGTCGAGGATGACTGTCTTCCTTGACTGTCTTATCTGTGTGTCTGATGAGGTCTATCTGGGATCAACAGGCTCTACTGCAGCACAGACATGTGTTTCCGAGTGGGGCAGGTAGCACTGGATTTTTTTATTTGGTCTGTGACACGCTGTTTCTGCCACTCTTGCTTTTCCATCTCCTGTTGTTATGAGGTCTCAAAGTACTGAGCTCCTTGCAGCAGGCTTCCTCCATTTGAGGTGGTCCTGGGTGATAGTCTCCCATGATGAGTTGACATCAATGTTGCATTTTTTTTAAGTTGGCCTTGAGGACATCCCTGAAGCACTTTCTTTGCCCTCCTTTTAAGCATATGCCTTGGGTGAGGTGGGAGAATAAAACTTGCTTCCAGAGTCTGGAGTCAGACATCCAGATGACATGAACTGCCCAACTAAGTTGATGCCGGATGATAATTGCTTCAGTACTAGTGATGTTTGCTTGAGGGGGACACTAACATTGGTGCATCTGTCTTCCTGCTGGATTTGGAGGATCTTCCGCAGACAACGTTGATGGTACTTCTCCAACAGCTTTAGATGTCTCTTGTATCTTGTCTATGACTCAGCTCTGTACAGCAAGATAAGGATCATGACTACTTGATAAATCATGAGCTTTGTTTCGGATCTGATGTCACAATCTTTGAACACCCATTTCTTCAGGCATCCAAAGACTGCACTTGCATATTTGAGGTGATGCTGGATTTCATCATCTATGTCACCAGAAGCAATAGATGGCTTCTGATATATGGGAAATATTCAACAATCTCCAGAGTCTCACCATGGATCTGGATTACCAGAGCTGGGGACTGTTCAGTATGAGCTTGTTGGTGGAGAACCTTAGTCTTTGGAATGTTAAGCATCAGTCCCATTTTGTTGTATGCCTCAGTAAAGATGCTGACGATTGCCTGAATGTCTGCTTCAAAGTCAGTGCCCACTACAGCATCACTACGACACTCTCACAAGCAAGCTAAGGAGGTATGGGTTGGATGAATGGACTGTAAGGTGGATAGAAAACTGGCTGCGTCATCAGGAACAAAGGATAGTAAAACAATGGCTTGATGTCTAGGTGGCAGCTGGTATCAAGTAGAGTGTCCCAGGGGTCAGTTCCAGGGCCAGGTTTGTTCAATAACATCATCAATGATCTGGGAGATGGGATGGAGTGTGCCCTCAGCAAATTTGCAGATAACACCAAGCTGGCTAGAGTAGTAGATAGATCCTAGCCTTACCCAGCTAGGAGGGTAAGGCTAGGATTCAGACAGACTATTCAAATTTGAGGACTGGACCAAAAGAAATCTCATGAGGCTCAATAAGGACAAGTGCAAAGTCCTGCACTTAGGATGGAACAATACCATGCACCAGTAAAGGCTGAGGAAAATGACTAAGTAGCAGTTCTGCATAAAAGGACCTGAGGGTTACAATAAGATGGATATGAGTCAACAGTGTACCCCTGTTGCAAAGAAGGCTAACAGCATACTGCTCTGAATTAGTAGGGAAGTGATTAGGGAAGTGCTTATTCTGCTCTGTTCAGCATTTGTGAGGCCATGTCTGGAGTACTGTAGCCAGTTTTGGTCCCCACACTACAGAAACGATGTGGACAAATTGGAGAGTCCAGCAGAGGGCAATGAAAACGGTTAAGGGCCTGGGGCACATGACTTCTGAGGGGAGGCTAAGGGAACTAAACTTATTTAGATCGGAGAAAAGAAGACTGAAAGGGGATTTAATAGCAGCCTTCAACTACCCGAAGGATGGTTCCAAAAAGGATGGAGCTGGACTGTTCTCAGTGGTGGCAGATGACAGAACAAGGGGCAATTGTCTCAAGTTGCAGCAAGGGAAATTTACACAGGTTACCCAAAAAGGTTGTGGAATCTCCATCCTCGGAGGTTTTTAAGACCCAGCTAGACAGAGCTTTAGCTAGGATGATCTAGTCCTGCTTTGAGCAGGGAACTGGACTAGATGACCTCCTGAGGTCCCTTCCGATCGTAATTTTCTATGATTCTATGATTTTTTTTCCTTTAAAGGAGAATCCATTTTTAAAGTTTTTCACAACTCTTTCATATATTCTTGCAACCCACTTTTGGGTCACAACCTACAGGTTGAGAAACACTGACTGAAAGGGCATTTAGCACTAGTTAGTGAGCCTGAATATGCAATCTTTCACCTTTTAAGCACTCTTTACATGAGCTAATTGGAATGCTTAATCTCACCCTAAAAAAGCCTCTGGGCCTGGGTTTATAGGTGTTTTCACCCAGATTGGCCAGATGGTGGGTCTGTCTTTGCTTTGACTTGGGATGACGTATGCTCATTTTGCAGTGAGAATGTAGGCAAAAATCCTTTGAGTGCTGATTGCCCTTATACACCCTATCTGTAATACTCCTGAAGGACATATCGGCCTGGAAAAAAAGAGCTCAGTGTTTCAGCACAAAGGACCATAGGCTGTGCCTCCAGAAGCAAAGAGAAGAAACAACGAGGCTGCATTAATCCAGGCATGGCTTTCAGTGGAGACACTGCAGTGTAGACATAATTTAATTAGGTCAGGAAGACGTTGAGAAAGTCAGTGGAAAAACACACTGCTAAAACATACATACTGCTGACCTGACTGAAGCACAAATTAAACTATCTGCACCAAGCAAATATCTAAGTTTAAATCTGGAATGTCACCCTTGGAGATTGTGGAGTGACTCCACATTCACGCTAATATAACTGAGACGCAATTATGACATAACTTACCTGTGATCTGCTGCTTTTTTTTGTTGTTTTAAACCTAGCTAAAATAAAAACTATATAAAGAACTTCCTGGAACACTTGGTTTAAAGAAAAAGCATGTGATTTTTCGCTAAAAAATCCTTTTCTCTTAGCACCATAGTCAGAGTCAAATATAGGCTCTCAAAAAAAAAATTTTGACATTTCAATCTAATAGTGAGCTCACCCACCCACTTGAATAGTAACCAGAGAATGCTTCAGTGATGAATACATTTGTCATCTAACTGCATCATAATTTTCCCACCTGCATACAGTAATGAATTAATTTAGATGTACTAAGAAGTGCAACTCGGATACATTTTACATCCCTACAGAAGAGAAAATGTCCTTGTGTTCATAAAAGACAGCTGTTGGCCCTTTGTCAGGCTGATTCTCTCAAATGATTCACTCCTGAATTCCAAAACTAACAGCAGCTCTGTGAATTCAAGGCAGGCAGGAATGAGCCCCAGATTGCAACACACCAAATATGTGGTGACATGAAATCATCCAAATTGCATAAAAAGGGAAAGATTAGATCCCTGCAGTGACTCTCTAGGAGAGGATGCTACCAGCAACTCCATTTAATCCAAATCCAAATTGTTTAGAGAGATCCCTCTAAATCCCTTGAAACTTTGGCTATACCTTTTTTGGAAAATAATTTCCCCCGTGTACTACAGTTATGTGTAGTACAAACTTCACTGATGGAAACTTAAAAAAAACCTATAAACATTCCCTTGCTAGACAACAATGTAGGAAAACTGAAAATGAAGTTGACAAGCAAATGTTACAAAACCAGAGGTACAGAGTTGTCCATTTATTCTATACACACTGAAGAACAAAGGGAGCCCAAACCCTCAGTAATCTTCATGCACTACTGATCTAAGAACAACATTAATAATCTGATCATATCTTATATTTAACCTAGTTAAAAGAGGTTTACTTAAAAACTAGCATTGTGTCAAACATCATTTTAACCAGCATGACATTTAGAATTGTATTTTGTATTTTTAAATACTTTAGCCCCAACCTAGAACTATTAATTTATCTCTTTAAATACTTCATCTTAATTATGAGCTACTAACACTTACCATCTTGACTGCAAGCCCCATAAAGTTTGATGACGTGAGGGTGGTTAACCTGTTTTAAGAGATTGAACTCTGAAAGGAGATCTCTCAGCTCACTCTGGGAAGCATTTTCTACAGAAAGCATGAACAACAAACTGATTATTAAAACATCACCCATAGAATGCTCTATCTAATTCAAACTATATACAGCCATACTAGTCACTATATAACATACTTGTGATGTAAGATCAAGAATTTCAGAATGCTCTTGAAACTAGCTAAGGGGTTAAAGACTTTGAGTATTGTACTTCAGCTTTGTAATGTATTCTGAGAAAAGACTGTGCCTAATTCTCTTTGCCCTGCAGTCATTCCCAACAGTGCCAAGTGAGCACAGAACACTGCCATTCTGACTGGCTAACACCCATTTTGCACTAGTGAAAATCGCTACTCAAATGCAAGGCAATGAAGAATCAGACTTAAAGCCTTTCTAGCCTTACAACAACAATGTGATTACAACAGTTCTTTCTTACAGAACAAACAACATTTTGAAAGTTCAGACCAAATGCAGGAGGTATCTTCAAAATGACCGGAGCAAGTTTACATGATGAATCCAACCAGGCTGATCTAAGAAGCCAAACCTTTCTTCTTGATCTGAGCTGCCCAAATAGTCCTCTGAACAAAACCAGACTCAGGACAACTCTCTTTTCACCATAAGTACTTCATTCAAGATGATAAAATTCAGTTTCCCTTGTTAGTCTCGCATGTAATAAAGAAACTGGGCAGAGAGCTTACTGACATATTGACTTCACTGGGAGGCATGTGTGGAGATTTTCCCACTGATGACAGTGGGAAAAACTTATGTGTATCTAGGGCAGTACATATTCTTAAAGAGTTCCCTCAGTTTTACAAGCTATTTTGTTTTTGAAGAGACTCAACTTCCTCTTCATACACAATGGGACTCCAGGGAGTTTTTAAATCACAATAAAACCAGGGAGAAAACTCTGCCTATAGTTCATCCTGAACCTCCCTCACATGAAGAACCTTGAAGGGAAGCTTCTCTAGCCAATCTTTTTATTTAGAGGCTGACAAATAAATTCTACTATATATTGTCTTATTCTGGATTGTAAATTCTTTGGGGGAGGGACCATCTTTTTCTTCTGTGTTTGCAGAGAACACAGCACCATGTGGTACTGGTCCATGACTGGTGCCATCTCAGTAAAAATTGACAGCTTTGACTTGATTTTTAAAAATATTATGAAAGGAAATGTAATGATGTGAAAATACACTATTTTCATGCCCCTGGAAATACAAACTATGGCAAGGGCAGCACAAACTACTGCCCTGCTATTGGGTCTCAGTTTTGATCTGGAAGGACTACTTTCTGGGGAGATAAGATAAACTTGCTCATTTCAGTCTTCTGCCTTTCTGTTGAGGCTTTTAGCAGTGATGATGGCTTTATGGTCCAGGAGGAAGGAAGGAAGGAAGGAACTATTTGTTGGGCTTTTAAAATTAATTTTATTCTCATTAAATTCTTATCGCATGAAAATTCAAACTAACTGACTTCTTGTTGCTGAAGCAAAAGAAGCAGATATGAAAGACCTACCTCCACCCCTTAAACCAAGACCCAGGGAGAGGGACTGAACACCTCCTTAAAGCAGCTACTATTCTTTTGCCACCCTCCATTTCCACAGGATATTAGAATCACTGGCCAAGTCTGTCCCTAACGGCATCCGTTGTGGCAAAGTAGATTAGGGATACAAAAAGAAACAGCTCCTCCTGCAGTAAACAGGCACTTACTTACAAAACTGATCTGCCAGTGCCCTATAACCTCTAGGAAGTTAAACGTCATGAAGAAGTTAAGATTAAAGTTCATCCAAATGCAAAGAACCAGAAGAGATGTGTACCCTCACCCTAATGTAATGTCTGATGCAACATTTATTCGAGTCAATGGAAGTCTTTGTTAAGTCATCTTTTATACTTTAAAATAACCTTTAAATACAGTTCTGGACCAGTAATGTTTTCTTTACCCTTTTACTTTAATGCTTTGTAAATTATAACACAGGGAAAAGAAAAATATTACACAAAAATACGTGCTTGTGCACACACCATGTGAAGGGAAATGGGCAAGTATTTCCTACAATCAAAGCCGCATGGAATATTTATTATAGCGACTTGCAAAAAATATGTATTGCAAAGGAATACATTAGAGCTGTGCTCTTAGAATTAATATCATATACATTTATTAAAATAGGACTGCTTAAAACAAATAGCAACCCCCTACCACTATCAAATCTGCCCCATTTAATAATCATCTGGAATTAAAACTGTCATTGTAACAAAATATTTAGAAATTTTAACCCAGTTGCACATTAGTGATGAATAACCTGTTAAAAGCCAGGTACTTGTAAATGGATAAATAGAGTTGGCATGCTGTAAAGATTATGGATATTCCTTTAATAATGCCATGTGAAAGGTTATGTTAGTGTGACATGTAGAGCTATATTAGTTTTCATCTCTCTGGAGCCAAGGTCTAGGGTTTCCTCTATGTGCTCCATCTTTGATAACATCTCCACTGAACTCTCATTATTAAGAAGATTTTTATAATGCAAACATGTACTTTGTACTTCATCCCATTACCTAACTGATGAAGTATAACATTTCTTTGCTCTCAAACAGAGGGTGACATATTTCTTTTTTTATTATAGTTTGCACATAATAGAAATTCTAATAAGAAAAGAAATCTAATATCCTATTATAATTACATATTGTTATTCACAAACAGCAATGAATGGTTAAGGTCTTCCACCCATGGCTTGCTCCCCATCAACACTAAGAACACTTCTATTACCCAGAAACCTTTCCAAAGACTTGTGTTTCTCATTATAACTCATATCCCTAGGTGCTTATCTCCATGGAATCAATGTGCCACACACATTAGAATCTATAAAAAAAAAAAAGATTTATTTCTCTCAACTTTCCGAAGGATGAAATTTAAGTTACCTTCCTGATTTAAAACAAACAAGCAAAAATAAGGCCTTTTAAGAAAACAGAACTAAAGATTTCCATCTTTTAGTGTGGCTAAGGCCCCCATTCTCATCCCCTGCCCCCCAATCAGTCTGATGGTGTCACTAGCAACACTATTGTAAGCTTGTTAGGATATGGACACATGTAATACTTATATTGGTTAAAATTCATTTTAAACCTAAACAGATGTAGCATCCTCTTAAACTGGTTTAAAACTGCCTGGAATGGTTCAAAAGTTATCTGGAAAATGTCTGATTCATTCATTCATTCCATTCATTCATTCAAATCAGTGGAAGCCCTCGTTAAATCATCTTTTATACTTTAAGACAGCATTTAAGTACAAGTCTGGACCAGTGATGTTTTCCCCTGGAAAAAAATAGCTCTATTTTGAACCAGTTAACTGTGTACCAGGTCATTGATATGAGTGAACATCAAGTGTGCCCTGATCCAGGTCTAGTCAGCCCTCTGGGCATCCCATAATGCATTGCTCTATACCCTCCACAGTGCTATAACTGGTCACTCAATATACAACCAAACTCTACTGTCCCCTGTTCCCTTTCTTCCCTAATGCTGAGCTCCCTTGTTCTGCTTGTTCAATCAAAGCTATCATTACCTTACTCCCTACTTGACCATAGCCCTTCATCATGCAGTGATGTTTTGGAACAGTCCAGTTGTTATGTATGTCCACACCCAAAGGCGCTAGAAATTAAGAGTTACATGTGACTGCATTGGTGCTGTAGACAATGGGCTAGCAATACCTCAACTTGAAAAACAGGGCGTTTTTGGACAGTCTAGAGAGAGTAAGGACACACCACTACTTTGGTTTTTCCTCCTTTATAACCTCTTAAAAAAAAGGTAAGTATGTGTGGAAAAATGTTGTGTCAAATTCTGTAAGGTGCTTAGCGTAAATCTTTTCCATCTCTAAAGCCTCCAAGTAAAGCACATTTAAAACTCAATGGACCAAAACACAAAACATAAAACAACAAATCTTAACATTTATATAGCAGTTTTCAGAAGTGTTCAGCTCTGGCTAAATCAGCTCATATTGACATCAAACAAGTATTTTCCATGGGCTTTAATGGACTGGAACCAACACCAAATACTTAAAAAAATCTCACCCTTTGTAAACTAAGTGTTTTATAAATTGATAATTATTTCTATCTTTGGCTTTGTTTGGTTGGCAAATATCATTTTTGATAAAATTTCCAATAGAAAAATTGAAGCAGGGAGATATAGAAGAAAACTAATCAGGACTTCCTGATTCCCTGCTCAAAACCACTAGAGCATAGCAGATAACAAATGCATGAGGTAGTTAGCTGCACTTGCCAAAGGAGGCTGCTGCCTATGGGGACAGAACAAGTGTTACATTTAGATCGCCACAGCCAAGGTTAGGACAATCCAAATGGCCCTGCATGCAAGTGTTTGCAAGGCTTAGGTCACCTTAAAATGGTGTGCCCCATCCAAACTTAGTTCACTTCAGAGGTAAACTAACTTTAGATTGATGAAGGGTTAACCTGATCTAGGCAGGGTTAACCCAAATGAATGAATGTTTGCATGTGTTCACAGTACAGCTCTGGGGCTGGGGAAAGCCCAGTGACTCACCACAGCCCCAAGGTTGTTCTGTTCTTACTCCCATGACCCTGACCAAGCTATCGTCTCCCTGCCTTGACTACCTCACCCCACAAACTGGACACCCCTCCTTGAACCCATCAATCCTCCCTGCAGATCTGCTTATCCCCACCAGCCCTTCCTCCCTCTGACTTACCTCTAGCTACTCACACTTCTCCCAGCAGGCAGCAAACACCTTACACACTGCTCCTGGCTCAGGTTTAGGTGGCTTAACTATACTAAGCCACCTAGTCAGATTTGCGCCCCATGAACATTTCTTTGCACCCTAGGCTTGAGTTAATCTCACCCTGCTCTGCCTTCTATCTCATAAATGCATGGTAGAACTTAAACCAAGAAGCTCCAGAAAGCAGATAGGTAACTTACTAGTTCTGTTTCTAGACATTGGTACCTATACACATGGTCTGAAGTGTGGGGGGGGGAGAGTTTTAATTAGAGCTCTTGGGAGCTGTACCCAACACCCACAGTGTCTCGTGTATTCAGCATCTCGTATTTCAAAATGGTGGTAGGGCCGCTTTAACTACAATACATTCAACAATCTTTAATTAAAGTGCCCCCACTGCCATTTTGAAATGTGGGGACACTGAATATAGGATGCTGCAGCATGCCATTGCGTTCTGATTAGGACACTTTCATCGAGTCTGCTCTGACATTCTGATCAGAATGCATCAGAGCACATGTATAAGTGCCCTATAAATTCAGTGCAAATGCTCTACTTAAAAATATCTGAGGGAGAATTAAGGCAAAAGGAAAGAAAGTGCAGACAGCTTTAAAAAGTCCTTGCATCTCTTCCAAAGACAGCTTAAATGAGATGCATTTAAAGCTGGTCATGTTGCCTTTATGGAGCACAAGTTAGGTCTGGTGGAAACTACTGTTTGCATCAATGTGACACTCTCTCCTTTAGTCAGAAATATGCCAGAATATAAATAGAATGCTGGAGGGAATGCAGCCACTGTGCTGGTAGGACCGGCCTCCAGATGACCTCTTGCTTTCACGCTAAAACCTTGTCAAACACATTCAGAGGTTATCAAGCAGCTTTCAAATCATTTCAGTCAGAGATGGAAGCATACCTTTTAGCATTTTCACTGCCACAGTGGTATAGCCTGCTTTCCCTTTGAGTCTGAATGCTGTTGCCTTGACTACCTTTCCAAATTCTCCTTCTCCTAGAGTCTTGCCAAGAACCAGGTTCTTCCGAGGAAATTCCCATTTTGGGTCCTCCTGTTGGAGGAAAAAAGGAACTCTATAATATGAAATCAAATAGAAGGGACCAGTTCCTGTCTGGTGGTTCAAAAGATTCTGCTTTAAAGAAAATGCCCAATTATGCGACTATTTTTTGTTGCTTTCTTGCCAGACAGAAGACAATGTTTGCATTTTGTGATACCTTCTAACTTAGGAGCTCTAAGAAGCTTGGAACGTTTTTTTTTCCCCACTTAGCTCAAAATCATATCTAAGCGAATAGGCACTAAGTATATCTAAGGAATACCGAATACTTATAACAGCTGGTATTTGTACATCTATTTGAGGATTTACCTACAAATGAAAAGAAGTACAGAAAATCTGTTTGCTTTCAAATCAGTACAAATATTTGATTTTGGACTTCACAGTCTCCACAAATCTGTCTAACTTGTGGCAGGAGGATTTTCTCTCTAGAGTTCATCACAGACAACAATCCCTCTGTTATGTTATGAAATATTATTAAGCCTTACAGTTAGAGAAAGCTGACAGATGTATACACCAGCCAAGAAATAAAAGCAAATAGAGTATAAACTTTTATGAAGGCTTTAATATCCAACATCCAAATACAGCAGATGTTTCCATATGAGTCACACAAAAGGACAGTGTTTCACTGAACAGGACTTTTCCAAACACCACCATATTTACACCCGATAAAAAATAAATGAAAAAGCACAAGCTGGCAGGCATCTTGCCTTGTGATTGGGAGGTTAGGTAAAAAGATCTTCCCCACATGTGCAGAACGCTCACATTAGACTAAGCCTAAAAAAATTAAGTCTATCATCATAAGTTCATTTAAAATGTTGGTTCCATTTAAAATACTGTTGATCAGTATTCAGGTGAAATTCTGTAGTGTTTATTTCATGAAAGGTAGCTAAATACACTTGTTTTTGTGAACCGTTTAATGCCATTTACTGTAATTTTTGTTGGGTGAATTCTCTGGAGGATTGTTTTGCATTGTTCACATTATATATAGTAATTGTTGACTGACTACAACTAGTTTGTTGGGTAAAACAATGCTTAGATATTAACAATTTTTACCTTTTAACTAGACTCCAGATAAACATATTTTAACCTGTGTACTAAAATGTAGTGCACTGAGCAAGTTCAGCATGCAAAATTTAATAGCATGGGAAAAACAAAAATATATGGGAATATAACAATGATAACAGAGCTAACTTCTATAGGACCAGTAGTATCACTGCAAACAGAAGTAGCAACAGGGAATATAAAAAGTTGCAGACTTTCTGGAGAACAAGTTTACTTGAATCCAGTAGTTCATTCCACCAGAATAACCAATTTTTAGTTCCATGCCACAGGGTAGGTAGTGAGCAAACAATCAAACTACTGTACTAGAAGAGGAACACAAATACATGGCACAGCATTAGCTAACCATATGATTCTAATTTGTAGGGTGATGCTCTGTATTTGATAAATACTTTGCTTGTACAGTACATGTCGAGCAGGAATTTCAAAGACTTTATAAAACTATCTTTGTGTCTCCAGTGGGGGAAACTGAAGCAGAGGAAGATGACATGACTTGCCCAAGAAAATACTGTACGTCAGTAGTTAAGAGAATTCAGGTCTTCTCTATCCCAGCACAGTTTAATAAGTTAGACAGAGCTGTGCTATATATATATTTATCCTCATGACAGAACTACTGATCAGCAAATAGACTGCAAAATTTCAGTCATTAGAGTTTATTTTCAAGACAACAGCTTAAAACTTCACAGAAGTCGGTAGGATTTTTGCCTTTAAAAGTAAAATGGGATGAGATTTTGCCTAAGACATTGTTTTATTAGAAACTAACACAATTAGAGAATAGGTTTGTGTAGTGAACTATAATCTGCTTGATTACCTTCATTAAATATCTTCGTCTCATTTTCTATATGCATGTGAATTTTGTTTCATTTCATTGAATTAGAAATTCACATTAATAGAGTGCAATATCTTTATGGATTTCACACTCTCTGTCAGTGTAACTCTTGAAACAATAGGAGCTCATTTGGATAGAGGCTTTAGGTATACCATAGCAGGTTTAGTAAACAACATGTACTGCAGAACAAGAAAGCCAAGAAGGATCAGCATGCAATTTATGAGATAATGTAATAAAAGCTTACTGGTATTTTAAAGGTGTCTACTGACACCTGGTTTTCCATTGAGTCCAGTGATGGTCGGCGGACATTAGTGGAAGAATAACTGATGGGGTAGGACTGAGCAGGGCGCCGAAAAGTCATTTCTGCTGAGGCAATAGGTGGCTTTGGAGTATTCTTGTGGTAACGGTGAATGAAATAAGAAGAGAGCAACACTGAGATAATGAAGGACAGCAGAACTGCACCTGCTATCACAGTCTTGCACACATCATCACACAGCGTCTCTGTGAACCAAGGGAATTGGGTTAGAGTTCTGCTTGTTTTGTTTCCAGTTTCTTCCAGTTCAATTTCTCTTTTGGCTCCCTATTTGGTGGTTTACAGTTCATACTCATCAGCATGCACCTTTGGGCTGAGATGTACTGAAAATATCTTTCAAAGTTATTTTGCAACCTGAAACTTGGGATCTAGTTCTCAACAGAAAATACCTTACACAGAAGGTAAATTTGGTGCACTTCCAAATGTAAAATCTTATCTTTTTCCCAGGTGCAAGAGTATGCCCAAGTAATTGTTTAACAATGCCCCTAGTTATGATGCTGCTGGCTACACTTGAAACTACTTCTTCAATACTCAACTTATCACGTACATTCACTCTGATAAGACTTCAGTAGTAAGGCCTTCCCAATTCAAAAGTAGACTGCGGATTCTCAGAACAGTCTATCTGATATCTATGTCCAAGTCACCGGTTTATAAAGCCAACGGTTTATAAACGGTTTATAAAGTTTTTCCAAAAGATGTACATTATGAGTACTGTTACACCCCAAATTTAAAACATCGCTCTTGTGGCATTTTCCTACAAAGAACCCCTTCTTATTCATTTTTGGGAAAGGGTTTTTCTTTGTTGTGTTACTGTTTAATTTCTTTAATGTAATATGGTTTATAAAGTTACATGTCCTTCAGAGGGAAGATGTATTATTGTGCCTTCTGGAAGTAGGGTGTTGTGTGTGGATATGCATGTCACCATATCACCTCTTTGAGAACTTGATTGCTCCAGATATCATTCCCTATACTACAGTTCATCATATAATCCTTACCCGAACTCAGTCACTTGTGAGGTGCACCAAAAAGTCTCTCTCTAAAAAGTACATGAAAACAGTATACAATAGGAGAGACTTATTGAGGGGTGAAATGCCAAAAGCTGTGCATTTCTTTCATTTCTCCTTATACAACAGAATCGGGGAAATATTCATGCTATTGAAAATACTTGCAATAATTAGCTTTTCCATTCACTAAATACCTCAATTTAGCTTTGGTGCTTAACAATCATAGAAGAAGTTTATTAAAATAATACCATGCAACACCTGCAGCTCTATGATTCCATTCTAGTCATAATGAAATGATTTCACTGTCAATTCTGGAGAAGTGTAGGGCAACTAATCTGCTACCATGCATTGGAAGGATTTTTACAATCCAGGCTCAGGATACAGGACTTCCTTGTTTCATTATTTCTGTGCTGGTAGGTCATGAACAGGAACATTACACCCATTCAATTTTAAATGAATTCAGATGTTGTAAAAGGTTGGTGTCACAATAGCAACGTAACTATGAAATCACCTAAGTAATCTTCAGACTTACCAGTAATATAATCTTTCTCACAGTAACAGTTTTCCCTTGGAAAGCAATAACAAACCCCATATCCTGACTTAATTCCAAGAATGCCTCTCTCATGGCCACCAACGATGATCCCACCTGATCAAAATCAGACACAAGCTCAGATTCTTACACTGTAATTAAAGGCAAGGCAAAACAATGTTTTATGAATTTATTCTACTAAGTATTTGAGATTTGACAGCACACTTCATGTTAAGCAGTAAAAATTAAGATGGGAGGTAACACTGATAAAGGCCTTTGGGGTTTAGTGTAAAGAGATTAACAAAGTTAAAAAAAGGCAGGCTAAGTATTAGGCAAAAGGCAGGGTAGAAGTGCATCACCCTTGTGGTCACTAGTCTGATTAGCTATTTCAGGAAGGGTCTAATTTAATAACTAG
This sequence comes from Alligator sinensis, assembly GCF_000455745.1. Lineage (NCBI taxonomy): Eukaryota > Metazoa > Chordata > Crocodylia > Alligatoridae > Alligator > Alligator sinensis. Next base: position 261,356 of record NW_005841903.1, read on the forward strand.
GATCTGACAGGCAAGTTAGCTGAAAGACAAGTAGAGTTTTCTGTGGATTATAGTTTTACTTTGTAGGTGCACAGTTGGGAGAATCTTCTTCTTCTAAAATGTCTTTTAAAAGTTGAACATTTATCTCATTATCTAATAAGAGCATAGAAAAGTAGAGCTGGAAGGGACCTTCATACGGTCATCTAGTCCAGCCCTCTGATCAAGGCAGGAGTATCCCTGACTGAATTATCACAGCCAAGTGTCTGTCCAACCTGCTCTTAAAAACTTGCAAGGATGGGGATTCCACAACTTCTCTAGTTAGCCTGCTCCAATGCTTGACCCTCCCACCCTCCCCTTATAGGTCAAAAAGTTCCTCACAATCTTGAGCCTATATTTGATCTGCTGCAGCTTGAGGCCCTTGCTCCTAGTCCTGCACTCTATGGCCACAGAGAAAGGGCATCTCCATCCTCTCTACAAATACCTGAAGGGTGATTAAAGACTCTTATCAAATTTCCCCCTCACTTTATAGATGTTAAGTGCAGAAAACAAGTGGTTAGCAGATCTGGGTTATCTTCTTAGATCTGACATCAGTTTACTCCAAAACTGAGAATATTAGTAATCTCTTCACATTTCAGTTTCCCCATCTTCTAACGGATAAATATACTCACCCACTTCTGCAAAGTGGTTTGAGATGCTCTTGTAAAAGGCCCTATGTGGCAGTACTAAGTCTAAGGGCCCCTCTACACATGCAGGTCAAGGTACAATGGGACCTGACACAATCCACATAATCATGCCTTCTACCATGCATACCACATGCATGGCAGGAGGCATTATTGTAGGATCACAAACTAGATCCCATCATGCTTTAAAGCTGAATAGAAACCAGCTATAAAGTTATTACATTTTTTCCAGCTCTAACTTTATAACTGGTTGAACCACAAGGCATGATAGTTAATTTGCACATGTAGCCAGTCTATAAATTAACTATGCAATTGACTAGGTAATTGCATAATACATGTAACATATAGAGGAGGCCTAACTCTGGTATATAAAATTTTATTATGCAAGAGAATCTAATTTAGGCTAAGGACACAATACTGTGGCTACTTTTCATATAGAACTTAGCTAATTTAAGAGGGGAATTCCCATAAAGAGTGTTTGCAAAATCATGATTTAATTTTGTAACCAGTATAGGGAATCTGTAAGTACAAATAGAAACTACTGGTATTGGCAACATTTTTCATCTACTTCATATCATTAATTTCTAAGCACCCAATAGACCAAGCTTTACATGAAAATGCTATAGAATTTACAAGGGAATAAATTTCTATAGAAATTTAAGCAGGGTTCTTGAGAGGCTCTCTAAAATTTAAAGGAATTAAAATGGAGAATGAGGTCTTTGTTTTAGTTTTCTTTAAATCCATCCTAACGAATCCTATAGCAAGGATATTGTTTTCTAGGATGTTTTATTTAAAGATTAAAAAATCCAACTGAAAGCTTACTTCCTGTCCTGCTTCAAGAGCCTCAAAGTAGTAGTAAAGGATCATCCTAGACCAGGTGGTAGCTCAAGATTAGGGAATCAAAAAACAACGAAAAAAACCACCAAAGAAAACAAAAGCAAAACAAACGAAGTGATTTTGAGCTGGAAGAAGAAAACAGGATTCATCAAACTACCCCTAAAGACAAAGGCAAGTGGGCAAGATAAAACCCTGAGACTGACATTTTCTTTGTGGTTCAGGTTCTACAGAACCTACACCTACAGATGAACCTGAAAGGACTTCTTCGCATAAATCAAGGTTCACATGCTACAGACAGCCCTGACAAATGCACTGCTATTAAATGCATTGCTACTTACTATCCCTGACTATTTAGCAGGTAAGTGGGCTTCTTAAGTGGGCATTGTTTTAGTGGACTGCCCTGAAAGAAACATCCACAGTATGAGAGAGAGAACAGGTTTTTGGATTCAGGCACCGAGCCATCAGGATAGGTGAATTATAAAAATAACTTTTAAGAAATTGTACATACAAATCATCATCAATAGTACAGCATCTAAGGTTTTAATATTCATTGCCAACTATTATCGAAGTTTTTATTCTCTGCCAGTAAAAGCTTAGATAATGGCATTTCTCAGCACATCAGAGCTCCTGAAATGCACTAATTTGTTTGTCTAACTATACTACCTGTGGGCACCAACCCAAGTCCGGAACTACTTAAACTGATATATAGCATTCTCCAAATAAAGCATTAAAAAGAAAGTCTACAAAACATCCTGAAAGCTTGTCTTATTTGCCTTTTCCTATTATCTAATAACACTCCATTACTTTCAGGCTTCTGTTAAGCAAAACATCTTGATGCTATATATGTTGCATATTACATGTTTTAGTGAGGTAGCCTCTAGCATAGAGTTTGCTACTTAAAAATGAAAAACGATTCCCATTCTCACCAATGGGTATTTTTATATGATTACAGTAAAACATTTTATTTGTATGTAGACACTTCTGTCACAGTGATTTTCTGTGCATTCTAAAGAAAACATTATTTCTTGTGATGAAAGACACTTGGAGAATATGATTAGTTCATTGATTAGGATCTTATTAAAGACGTACATTTTTTAAAACCATAAACATTGTCATCCAAAGCAGAAAAACATTTTCCCCAGTATTTAAAGCGCATATTTCTTCTCCCACCGGCTTCATTTTAGAACTTTAACTTGACACATACAGAGCCACACAGTCAAGAGAAACATTTACAATTTAATAAAGAATACTTAATGTGGTCCCTTAGCACAGGCTAAAGTGCTCTGGTGAACTGGGCCCTGGGTCCTGTATAAAGAAAACTAACAATAATGCCATGTACAGTGCATTACTTTCCTATACTTTTTATCCTCAAGCTCATGGAGATATGTGTGCATGCATAACTGTAATACAAGGAGAGCAGTTTAATGCAGTACGCATCAGAATTTGAGTGCTTTATCAATGAGGGCTGGTAATTTCAGTCACCAGCTACTTCTACCAATAAAAAGGCATTCACTTATTTGGATGGCCAACCAGTCAAATAACTGTGGGCATTTCTTTGAAGATACAGTTACTCAAATGAAAGAAAGAAAAAAATTGCTATTTTTTTTACACTAGGAAAATTAAAGCTCAAATATGTACATGCAACTTCATGTTTAATGATAATTGTACTTAAGTCAGGGAATGCAGTGTTTACTTCACAGAAATCTTCCACAGGTTATACTGTACACATACATTAAAATCCAGCAGAGAATTCAGCACAGGCACAGGTACATTTGCTCAGAAAACCCAGCAATGATTGGGCAGCAGGAGCTGCTACTGGCTAAATCATCATCACTGCCCTGGCCACAAAACTGCTTATGACACCTCTGGACTAACACAGGCACTATCATAGAAGGATCTGAAAACAAAGGGGTCTATGATAGATAACACGTTAACACTGGTATAACATACATTGGTTTTATACATGTTGGTAAATTACACCTAGATCAAGAATGGAAAGACACCCAGGCTGGGTACAGACATTGGGGGAGGTTAGATCGAGTTTAAAATGGCCACTTGACCTATGGTAAGTTGGAATGGGTGGGGGGTTAGCAGGGGAGGGAGGAGCTGGAGGGATTGCGGGGGCAAGGAGGCTCAAAGAAAAAATTGAGGGGCCTGTGGAGAGATCAGGGGGGCAAGTGGAGTCTGCAGAGGGGATGGAGGGGATCAGGGGAGCAGGCAGTGTTCACAGGGGGGTCAGGGAGTCAGAGGAGTAGGCAGGGTCCCCAGAGGGGAATTAGGAGGATCAGGGGGGCAAGCAGAGTCCACAGGATGGAGCAGGAGGATCAGAAGGGCAGGCTGGGTCCACTTGTGAGTTCAGGGGATGGGTAGGGATGGGTGGGGTCTGCAGAGAGGTTGCTGGAATCCAGAAGGGTTTGGCAGGATCAGGGGGACTTGTGGGGTGTGCAGAGGGAGGAGGGACTTGGTGGGATGAGGGGGCTCTCTCCCCCCAGGACCACACAAGCCCTTTTGATTAAACCGATTACAGGTCTCTCTACCCAGGCCCAGGAGCTATTTTTAACCCCCCAACCCTTCCCTGCCCCGAAATGAACAACCTCTCCTCCCCCGGCGACCCAACATCTCCCCATCCCTTCCATCACTGGGACTTTCTTCCTCAGCTCCCAGCACCAGCGAACACTTATAAAAGCGGCACTGGGAGTGGCTTGCGGGATTAGGGAAGGAGCTTGGTGGGCTCAGGGAGAGACACAAGGGGCCAAGTGGGCTAAAAATAGCCAGGCACCAGGATGTGGGTAGGAAAAGCACAATTCTGGGATTGGGGCCAGTGGCTGGGCTTTCCCCAGCCTCAGGACTGCACTGGGACCTGTACAAACAGCTCAGATTCCAGCTGTTCAAGACAGTTAGATCAATCTAAAAATGGCCAACCTAATCTAAACTAGATTACCTCAGAGGTAGTGTTGATTTATATCAGGTCGGCCATTTTTAGATTGATTTAAGCTTTCTGAAACTTCTGTGCAGTTCGCATTCATATTGACCTAATTAGGGATTTAAGTGTAAGGTACACACCTGGGCAAACTCAGTTAGATTGGATGACTGTTTTTAATGAGATCTAACCTTCCCCTAACATCTGTATACACCCCCTGATATCTTAGAGAAGATCAATTTACAGGCTGCTATTGCACTGACTTATCGTTAGGCGACTGGACAGCAGGCAATACCCTGATTGCCTTAAGCAAATGACTGGTGGAAATGAACAACACAAATGCGATCATAACTTACACTAGTTTAGTTTAACCCCCATCTTTCAGGGGCAATTCAACTCAGATGGTGTTAAGTTACCTTGGTTCTAGGGGTTATGTCAGACTTTTTACCATGGTGGAAAGACTAATTCTATCAGCATAAAAGTCTGTTCTTCCCAGACCCAAGAAAACTGAACTAGGAGCAACATTGTTCAACTTTTATTTATAAAAGCAAATAATAAACAGTTCATACTTGTGCAGTCTTGAGGGCACACGGCAGGATCCTTGCTCTCAATAACATCACAGGTGCCATCTGGACAAGTCTTGATGCTTGGAGTGCAGGTAGAATAATTGGACGTGATTCCTATTAATCAACAAGCAAACAACTGTACTAATACTATAATGCTTTGAAAATAAGTTCATTGCACTCTTGTGGTGCATATTGGCAGACTGAAGCATAAGATAAAGTTTAAATCAAACTAATCATACTTTCCCTATAAATCCTTTACCTCCTGTTGTTACAAGTAACCTGCAAGATGACGATAACTGAAAGCAATTAAGAACACAATTTATGCTAAGTTTTCAGTTTATCTGTTTTGTCCTTCTGGCAGCCTTCTGTGCATCTTTGCTTTCAGCTATAGTATTATTTGAGGTTACTTGCAACACTAGCCACTAAAATATTCTGAAAACGAAGCTTTCAAAATGGTTCAAACTATTTCTGTGGCCTCAGATTGAAAAAAATCTACAATTAGTTGGAGGGAAATTGTGACAGAGATGGGAGATAATGAACAAAACATCAGTTTTGCTATGAAACCCTTGAAAGTACCACTTGTCACATGAGCATTGTGTATTAAGTGTACGAGAGCATAAAAATCAGTTTGGACTGGGACCTCTGCAGTACCAGCCTGTATATGACTGGTTACATTTAGCTTTGGGTTTTTATGGAATCTGAGCTGTTCTGAATCCAGGTCAGGATTGCAGGAAACTTAAACCAGTATGACTGAGAAGACAGTAACTCAGTGGTTACAAATACAACACCTACCACTACTGTGTTGGATAGACAGCAGAACTAAATTAAGAATGATGATTTCCCCTTTAATACAACTTTCATTCCTTTTCCATGTGTAATTTGTACAATGATAACAGCTAATGCACTTCAAGGTTTAATATATTTGGTTAGGTGTTCAGCTGACATAAAATGGGAGTAGATCCCCTGAAGTTAAAGGCTAGGGACAGAAGTTAGACATAAACCAGTCTAAGTGATCGGAAACCAGTTCAAATCTGAAAAGAAGTTCAGTGCACATAAACCGCTTTCAAAATGGCCAAAACCAGTTTAAACCTGGATGGATGTAGTATCAGACTTAACTGATTTAGATTAAATCAGTTTATTGAACTTCTGTCCCAGATCCCTTCCAGATTCAAATTAACTCACAATTCCCCAACATCCCAGGGTGCTTTGCACCTCTCCCACAAACTCCTTTTCACAGGGTGGTGGGCTAGCCTTGGCCCAAGCTGTCTGCTCCATCCCAGCACGGAGGCATGGTTTAGCACCCCCAGCTTCTGGTCTGGGCAACTGCAGGCATGTTGCTACATTTCCAGAATCAAAAGTGACTGTTTTTTCACTTGCTTATTGGTTCAATCTCTGCAGTTTAGACTAACTTGTGAAGATTACAACAATTCAGCCTTAGGCTTTTTGACTGACTGTACTTAGCCAAAGAGACTATGCTAGCCTAGCATAGCTAAGGATCTGGCCCATTATACTGCATAAGTACATACCTTCTCCACTTCCCTGTCTCCACTTGCATTTCCCTGTTAGCACTCCTAAGCCACCACATTCTTCACATTCAATGCGGTGCTTACTCACAGCACAAGAGTCTGGGCACTCCTCCTCTCTCTCAAGAACTGTAGAATAGGGAAGCAGAAAAACATGTGCTGTCAGCAGTAGAATCAGAAGGGGTGAATACATATGCAGTTCAGCTGGACACAAATGAAATTTATGTAATTAAAAGCAGGGAAATATATCCTGAGTTAATACCTTGACATGCCCTTTAATGAATTTAGAATATAACAACAAGGATATCAGACTACCTATACTCGTCTCATGAAATAAAAAAGGGTGGAGCAAGTGATCTTCTCTCCAGCTGCTTAGTGCAACATATGCAACTGTAGAAGTGAAACATGGGCCAGTAACACAGACTTTATTATACAAACAGTAAGAGGCCCAGGTGCTAGTGGCTTCAATCAAGCATGAGAGTAAGGCAGGATGCTTGACTTCTGAACTGGTGCAGCATTATTATATCAATAAGCAACAGGAAGCATATGAATTTTGTATGCTAACATAAAACTATCTGGAGGAATAACGTTTTGGACTCAGGTCCATTTCCTCAAACTGTGCCAATTCAAATCCTGAGATCATCACATGATACATCAGAAGAGGCAATCAAGACTAAAATTTTTTGCATACACTGTTAATTGTCTGAGGGAGCTAGGAAGAGTTTGGGGGACCTGTAGTATACTTCTGACCTGCTCTTGTCTTGCAGAGTTGTTACAGAATTTTAGTTTTGTAGAGAAGGGACAGTCTGTATAATCTAAGCTCCTGAAGCCTGAGATGCAGTGAAGCCCATCCAGTTCTATATCATGTATCACAGCAAACACAGAATAGGATCAAGGGCCAGATAAACTCATTTGGATTCAATCTGATAACTTTATGCAACTGAACCATGGCTGCCATAAAAATGCAGAGAAATGAATACAAGTATATAAACAGAAAATACAAAAAAAAGGAAAAATGAAAGAGAACCTATCCTTAACATAGACCACATGTGTTACTTTACTGTCCAGTTTTTCACTAGTTTAATGTTCCCTTGCCTGCTTTTAAGCTGCCTGCCAGATTAGATTATGAACAACAAAATGAGAAGCACTCAATAGAGCCTCACTCCTCCAGGTGCTATTTTTCTATCATTCTGTTGCTTTGAATAAAGTTTGGGATAGTAAAGACAGCATATAAACTACTGCTCCATCTTATCATTAAGAAGTTGTCAGTTGCTAAATAGCTAATTTTCTATCCCTTGCAATAAGTTGTCAGAGGGTGTGGTAAGCCATGTACGTATAAGTCTAAATCTTTATGACATGTTCTGCATGCATGTTTAGAAAGCCAAACCTAGAGAGAAGCATGTGTGTATGAAGTACATGTTTAGAACACACATGTACAAAACAGTCTCATAAAGAAAATGGCCTTAAACTATGAGGGCCTGCATTTACAGTACCTACTTTTGATCTAACATTGTGTCTAGAAACATCAGTTAGAGGGAGGACTCATCTGAGGCCTCAAAGCTGAACACAGACAGTGTTCAAGATCAGTTTTTTCAGGTTTCTGTCTATAGTTAAGTTCACTCTTTTATAGATCATATTACAAGAGCACTTACCAAATTATTAAAAACTCAAATAGATAACAGTGACCGATCATTCTAAATCACTAAAATTGTACTTGATGAGGAGGAAAAGGAACAGGAGAAATTTAAGTCCACAAACCAAACCCTTACGTGTTCCTTCCAACACAATAGTGAGCTGAGTTTTGGCATGTTTCTTGCTCTGCTTGTCCATTGCTATAACAGGGTATTGTATTTCTTTGCATTCAGGTCTCTGCAGCACAGAAGAATCATTCACATACAGGCTTCCATATTTCTCTTCTCGGGCCTGAAGTATTCCCACAGCATAGCAGCTAACATTGGGGGGCAGCAATCTGTAGGTAATGTTTACTCCACAGAACTTCATACAGTTTTCGATGCAGACTTTTCCAATCTAGGCTCAAACAACAACAAAGAGATAACAAACCACAACAGCAGGGCAGTATCATTTTACTGCCAAAAATATCTTTGGATAATTCAAGCTAGTGAAATTCTGACATGCAATATTCAAACTATAATTACTGTTCTTACTTAGCCCCCAAAATAAAGCATCTCAGTGCCTCACACCCCTCAGTGTATTTTCTTCTTGCAGCACCTTGAGAGGAAGAGAAGCAGCAGCAGCATTAGCACTTTTATAAATGAGAAAAAGCAGAGGCCAAACTTAAAGGCCCAGATTCCCAATGTTAAGGTGCCTTGTTCCCAGTAAAATCAGAGAGCAACCTATGTGATATGGGAGACACTGGTTCAATTGTTTTTCTTCAATTACAGCAGTTCTCACTCATTTTACTGTCCAGACCATAAAAGGAAAACTATGGAGACTTTCTAATAATCTAGAAAATGTTTCTTTTATAAGTTCATAATACCAGAGAACTTAAAGTAGTGCACTGCTTCAACATGCACATACTAATATACTTACATACTATACATACTAATGTACTATACTCATACATACTAATGAGCACATTCTAATGTACTCATAATAATGCATATTCATACTAAAAATAAAGCAGAATCTGCATGACCATGTTTATTCTACATTTTTCAACTTGCTTAGTTTCATGTTTTTTAAAAAGTATAAGCATTTGCAATGTAGGCCAGAAACTTTTTTTTATTAAAATTTCTGTTGGACTTGTGAAAGGGAACAAAATAAATTCCTATGTGTAGTCTTGACTCTAAATACAAACAATGAGGTTGCCATTTCGAAGAGAAATTTTAAAGAGTTCTTGCATATCTGAGCAAATGGATACATGTGAAAACCCTACCTTTCCTTGAGGAAACTGCAGCTAGGCTCACAAGGACAGGGCACTGAAATATAGGTTAAGAAATCTGTGTTCTGGTCCCACCTCTCCAATGACTTTGATCAAGTTCACTGTTCTTTTACCTCCCTCACTTTGCATGCTTGTGTATTTAGATTGCAACCTCAAGTTGGAGGATATACATATTGTACATTATCTAGAACAATAGAGTCCTGTTCTCATTTGGGTTTTTAGTAGGGCTGTCAATTAGTTCATAGATTCATAAATGCTAGGGCTGGAAGGGACTTCGGAAAATCATTGAGTCCAGCCCCCTGCTCCAGGGGCAGGAAGTCAGCAGGGATCATAGGATCACAGCAAGATAAATGTCGAAATGTCTCTCGAAGGTGTTCAAGGTAGGGGCTTGAACCACCTCTGGCGGCAGTCTATTCCAAACCTTGGGGGCTCAGACAGTAAAGAAGTTCTTCCTTATGTTTAGCCTGAAATGGTCATGGATGAGTTTCTGACTGTTCGACCTTGTCTTCCCTTGGGGCGCTCTGGTGAACAGACGTTCCCCCAGATCCTGATGAGCACCCCTGATAAACTTATAGGTGGCCACCAGGCCATCCCTGAGCCTGTGCTTTTCCAGGCTGAAGAGTCCCATAGCTCTCAGCCTCTCGTCATAAGGTCTGTTTTCCTGACTTCTGATCATGTACGTGGCTCTCCTCTGCACTCTCTCAAGTTTCTCCATATTCTTTTTTAATTGTGGAGCCCAGAACTGGACACAGTACTCCAGCTGCGGCCTCACCAAGGCTGAGTACAATGGGAGAATGACGTCCTGGGATTTGCTTCAGAAGCATCTATGGATACAGGCCAGCATTTTGCCCGCTTTACTAGCCGCAGCATCACATTGAAGGCTTATGTTCATCTTGTGGTCAATCATGACCCCTAAGTTCCTTTCGTCTGTAGTGCTAACAAGCGTAGCACTGCCGAGCCTATAAGCATGCTGCAGGTTTTTCCCCCCAAGGTGGAGAACCTTGCATTTTTCAGTGTTAAACACCATCAGGTTCTCATCCACCCATTTCCTGAGCCTGTCAAGGTCAGCCTGGATCGCCCTCCTGTCCTCAGGTGTGGATGCTTTACCCCAGAGTTTGGTGTCATCGGCGAACTTGGCCAGTCCACTTCTGACACCAATGTCCACAACATCATTGATGAAGATGTTAAATAGTACAGGCCCTAGTACAGAGCCTTGAGGGACCCCACTGCTCACAGCATACCACGACGATTGACTTCCATCAACCACCACCCTCTGGGTCCTACCGCGGAGCCAATTCTCCAGCCAGCAGATCATGGTGAGGCTGAGGCCACAGTGGGCCAGTTTTGCCAAGAGGTGATCATGGGATACCAGATCAAAGGCTGTTTTGAAGTCAAGATATATGATATTAATCTCCTCTCCCTTGTCCAGGTGATAGGTCACCTGGTCATAAAGGAAATGAGATTGGTCAAGCAAGACCTACCCGCAACAAACCCGTGCTGGCTATCCCTCAAGAAGTTGCCGTCAGCCAGTCTATTAAGGGTGGCCTCTTTGATAATTTTTTCCAAGACCTTCCCCGGGATAGAGGTCAAGCTGCTGGGCCTGTAGGTTGCTTGATCTACTTTCCTCCCTTTCTTGAAGATAGGCACCACATTGGCCTTCTTCCAATCTTCGGGTGCTTCACCAGAGCACCAGGACTTCTCAAAGATCCGTGCCAGGGGCTGAGCTATGATGCTAGCCAGGTCCTCGAGTGCCCTGGGGTGTAAACTGTCAAGGCCAGCTGACTTGAAGGTATTCAGCCTCTCAAGGTGTTCCCTTCACAAGGTCACCATTGATGGAGGGTAAGGCATCTCCATCGCCCGGGCCTCCCTGTCCCGTAGTGGGCAGGGGGGTCCCCATGGGACTGGTGAAAAACTGATGCAAAGTACCCATTTAGCAAGTTTGCTTTTTCCTGATCGTCAGCTGTCAGTTGTCCCATCTGGTTTAGCAGGGGGCCAATAATGCCCTTGCTTTTCTTCCAGCTCCCCACATATCTAAAAAAGGACTTTTTATTGTCCTTGATATTTGTAGCTAGCTGGAGTTCCATTGCAGCTTTGGCTTCCCTGGTTTGCTCTCTACAGGTCTGGACCAGTGCAGAGTATTTCTCCTTGGTGGTGGATCCAGTCCTGCATCCTTTGTAGGTCTTTCTTTTAAGATGCAGGAGGTCCGCTAGTTCCCTAGAGAGCCAAGGGGGCTGCTGTGCCCTTTTGCTGCCTTTCCTCCGAGACGGGATTGACTTTGCTTGTACATCCAGGATTGCTCCCTTGAGGAGCAACCACTCATCCTGCACTCCCCTCCCCTTTCGGCTAACTGACAAGCCTCCTTAGCTTGATGAAGTCAACTTTCCTGAAGCCAAGGACTTGTATATTACTGACTGACTTGCCAGCTTTACGGTGGATGGTGAAGGTGATCAGCTCATGGTCGCTGTCACCCAGCTTCCCTTCAATTGTTAGGTCACTGATTAGGTTGTCCCCAGTTGCCAGTACCAAGTCAAGCAGCGCTTTACCTCTCGTCGGCCCACAGACTTCTTGCATCAGATAGAGCTTGTCCATGCATGAGAGAAAGCTTTGCGACTGCTCAATTTGGCCGAGCGTTCTTCCCACGAGATGTCTGGGTAGTTGAAGTCTCCCATGACAACCATGCACTGGGAGCATGTGGCCTCAGTCAACTCCCTGGCAAACTCCTGGTCAAGGTCTTGATCCGGGGCAAGGAGTCTGTAGTAGACTCCCACCATAGTGTCTCCTATGCCATGGTTAATTGTTGTAATCGTGGTTAACATGCATGATTAACGCATTAGTTGGTGTTTGCATTATTTTTTTTAACACATTAATTGTACACATGGTTTTGGAGCCCAAGCCCAGGCTCCACTCTGCTGCAGTCACTGCTGCCTCTTGGCTGCTCAGTGGGGTGGTGGTGGCAGCACGGAGGACCACAGGGCAGCCTGGGTGCAGGCTCTGGGCAGCTGTAGCAGGGGGGAAGAGGCACACACAGACATATATAAGGAGCCACAGCCTTCACGTGGCCAGGAATACAGCCCAGTGGCATGTAGAGCACTGCCCAGCAGGTAAGTCTGTGGGGGAGAAGGGGCGTGGGGGCAGATTGAGGCCCCCATGGTGAGGGAAGGAGTGGAGCAGGAGCTGGAGTGAGTGGGGCATGAGATGGAGGGGCACATGGCCTCCAGATCTGTGCACCTGGTGGAGATGCACTGCAGACTACGGCTCTTTATGCCCTGCTGCCTTTGCCTCAGGAGCCACATACTGCCTGCGCCGCACATCCCCTGCCTGCCTGGTGGTGGGAGGCACAGCATGGCTTCACGCTGCTCCTGGGGCAATGGCAGCAGGGCACAAAGCTCTGAGTCCACAGCACACAGCCTGCCTTCACCCTGCACACAAATCTGGGGGCCATGTGCTCCCCATGCCTCCCTGGTGGTGCACGCAGTGGCAGGAGCCATGTGACCCCCCAACACATGCCTGAACCACAGCTCCATCCCATGACTCACCCTGGCCCCAGGCACCATTCACCCTAGCCCCTGCCCCACTTCCTCCTTCATCCTGATCTGGGGGCCTCAATCTGGCCCCCACCCCTTTCTTTCCCCAAACACCTTCCCCTCCACAGACTTACCTGCTGGGACATGTCTCCGTGTGTGTGTCTGTGTGTGTCATTGTGTGCTCATTGGTGGGTCTGTCTGTCTGTCCCTGTGGCAGAGCACCTTTGGGGGTGCTTGCCACTTGAGGGCTTTCATAGGCTCTGAGGGGAGCCTGCTTTGGAGGATCAGCAGGGGAAACCTCCCCCAGGAACTATTTTAAGGTGGAAGATGTGTGGCAGGGCACTGTTGTTGCCTGCCAGTTTAAGATTGGAGCCCAACAGCCAGCAGGTACTTGATTGCGGCAGCCATTTTAGATCCCTGGCTGCCTATATAAACAGAGCAGTTTGCTGCTGGCAAGCCAGGCAGTAACATCACCTGGCTGTAAGGCTCCATGCAACAACCTGGAGGTAAGGGCAGAAGCTGCAGGGGATGGCTTGGAGGCTCCTGGTCATGGGCATGACCTAAAACTTCACCTTGCCAGGAGTGGATGGCCTGGTGGAGCTCTCAGTGGGGCAGGAGCCCCCTGGAAATGTCAGGCCAGTTATCACCCCGGTGAAATGTGGGTAGAGACACCTTAAGCCTAGCCCTCACCTTTGGGTGGGTCACATAACATTGGAGGAAGTGGGGCCAGGCATGGCTGCAGCCACCTGAGTCCTGTGGGTTTCAAGACCCTGAGGAGGAAGAGTGGGAGCCAGGCATGGCTGTGGCCACCTGAGCCCTGTGAGGTGTAGGACCCAGAGAAAAGGTAGCTGGGGCCAGGCACAGCTATGGCCACCTGAGCCCCCAGGGAAGGGGGTGGTGTGGAGCCCCAGGGAAGGACAGTAGGTTTAGGTATGTCTCCAGACACTTGAGGCTGTAGTTTGGGCCAGAGGCTGAGTAAAGGGGCTCAGTCTAGGAGACACGGGTGAGTCCTGACCCCAGTAAGTCCTCCACTGCTGAGAGGCTGAGTGTGGGCCAAAAGTAAGACCTATAGTTGAGCACAATGACCTGCTGCTCCAGGGGGGAGTGAGAGTCCCCGTGAGACCTTGGAGCACCAGTCATGGCATGAGTTAAGAACACCCCGGTGAGGGGTGGCCCCAGAAAGGGGGCGGAGATGAGGAGCCCCAGTGGGGGGAGAAGGACCAGAGTGCTGGGAGCCCAGTATGCCCAAGTGTAAGGAGTTGCCCCGGGAAGAGGCCAAGGCAAGCTTAGACCCAGTTGGGTAATTGGCTGGCCACTACCCGGGTGAGGGTCGCGGGAGAGGCCCAAAAGATGGTACGTCTGCCACCCAAGGTACAACATAGGTAAAGCCTATGGCCTAAGGGGCCCACTCCAAAAGGGAGCAAGGCAGTATGAGTTGTCATTGTGTGAAAGAGACCCTGTGAGAGAAGGGCCCTATTGAGAGGAGGGCGGTATGAATGTGAGCGTGCCTGAGGTGTGACAACGAGGTCTAAGCTTGGTCCAGCTGTAAGTCGGGAGTATTATTATCTGGATGCCATCTGCGAGGCTTGGGCTGCAGTGTAGGGGAGGAACAGAGCTGCAGATAGTGCCCCTTGGCATCGGGGCAAGAATGGGCAGCCTCCCACCTTAATTAATATCCTAATTTATTAACAACAAGGTATGGCAGGTGAGTCAGGTGGGTAGTGTGCCCAAAGGCAAGTGGGTAAACTAGCACTGTGGCTAATTGGGGACACTTTGCCACAGTCCCTTACTCCCCAGCCACAGCCCCCACAGCCCTGCTGATGCCTCTCAGTACTCCACATCCTGCTAGGGCATGTGGGAATGCCCCTCCCTGGGCTCCAACCCCCCCCCCCCCCC
>NW_005841903.1:276192-292201 GCF_000455745.1 Alligator sinensis
CACACACACAGCCATAGCCACAGCCCCCCTCACCTTCACAAATTCCCACAACTCCCCCATACCTACTCCCCAACCACACAAAGTACCTGCATAATTTTGCATAATTTGAGGGGTTTTTGCACATAATTTTGAGTTTTTAAGCTGTGCAATTAAAATTGCTATTAATTGTGACTAATTTGTTTTTAATCGCACAACTAACTGCAATTAAATGTTTTAGCCACAGCCCCCCTCACCTTCACAAATTCCCACAACTCCCCCATACCTACTCCCCAACCACACAAAGTACCTGCATAATTTTGCATAATTTGAGGGGTTTTTGCACATAATTTTGAGTTTTTAAGCTGTGCAATTAAAATTGCTATTAATTGTGACTAATTTGTTTTTAATCGCACAACTAACTGCAATTAAATGTTTTAGATTTCAGGAGAAACCATAATACAGATCATCATAATGAATTTAGGAAGAAAAACTCAAGGGTGATATTTTATCCTACTCAAGAGAAAGATTATCATAGAAACAAGTTACATGACTTCAGTGCAGTATCTCACTAGCAGGGATTGGTAGCTTGTTCACTCAAAAATAGAAAGTTATACACTCTCAAACTTGTATCTGAAAAGACTGAACATTGAAATAAAAAAAGAGTAATGTAGGAAAACAGAATGAAAAACTGACCGCAAATACAGCAGTAAGCTTAAAAACTAAAGAGATTACAGTTTTAGTGAAAAGTGACCAAAAGTTAATGGACAACAATTACTACTTCAGCATGCTAATTACTCACTGCTTATGCATAAATGTCACAATACTGTCATCAGATATTTTTGGCCAACAGATGGATCAGAAAGTCTTTAAAGTAATAAGAAACTCATCGTCTTCCATTTCCTGATGTCAATTAAGTATTTTACTTGGAAAAATGGAAAAAGAATATGGATTTGTCCTTTTGGAGTGTCTTCTTGAAGGAATATATATGCTAGACCACTCTGTTCGGAAAATATTTATCTAAGCAGTGTAGGAAAGTAAATCTCTGTATCTTGTCCAATTCATAATTGTACCTGTTCCAAAACCATTTAAGATTTTCCGTCGACTTCAGTGGGGCTTGGATCATATCCATATACCATTTGTTTTTCTTACTGTGGCTAATGAATGGTAAGGGTGGAATAACATTTGAGACAGGGTTTGTGTTATGTCATCCTGAATTGCTGTACTTACAATGTGTCTTAAAATGACGTAATGGGTGTGCAGAGCATATGGATAAGTGTTGTTTTTAGCATTTTTATGACTTATATAAATACATTTCTTGTGATTAACTCTCAGGTTTCTGATTATTTAAAGACTAGTGAGAATCCCCCAGCAGTTCTAGAAGTTAATTTTGCTCTATTATTCCATTAACTGGTTTTAGATTTCGTTATTTCCATTCACATAACTAGCAAATTACTGAAAGCCATATGTTTCCCTTTGATAGTAGAATATACACAAAGGAATAAAACACTCCAAAAGCTTTTGACATGTAGCCATAGGGTTCTCTCCCTGAGCTGTGGGACTGGTAAGAAAACAAGCAGGGAGCAGGCATAATATGAAGAAAGGCTGAAATTACTTATAAAACCCTGGTTGGACAGAAGGAATATAGGTTTTCTGGTCCCTTTCTAGAATGAGGTCACTTAGCAATGACAAAACAGCTGAAGCCCTGCTTTACCACTACTGGCAATACACCGTGACCCTCTCCAAGACACGGATCCCAAGTGCAGCAGGAAAGTATTAATGCTGTTCCAAGCAGTGTTAACTACATGCATTAGGTGTAGCAGTGGAAACTTTTTGTGCTGTTAGTTCTTCCCCTCATCTAAGGCATTCCTTCTTTTTCCGAAGCACCCTTTTCAGCCATACAGATTTCTTAAGAAAAGGAGAGATGGTTTCATGGACTGGAGACTGCAAGAACAGCCTGAATAGCAAACTTTCCTTCAGAACAACCCAACAGTGGCTTTTGCTTCCTCCATTTCACACAAAAAAGTACTTGTAAGTTCTTTGTAGTGGAAAAAGAGATTGCATTTTTCTGCCTATTCTTCTGGTACATTCTAAGTCTTTTGAGTACAACACAGGTTACTCTCATAGACACACTGGTGACACTAAAGACACTGGAATAAGGCAGCAAGAAATATTACCTCTCGCATTAGCCTAAAATCATCACATACCCTGAAAATAGCTAAGAAATCAACAGTGATGTAACCTAACAACAAAGAAAGTTCAGGAATAGAGAAAGGATGCGTTTTTTTTGAAAGAGGGGCTAGCTGCTGATACACAAATGCCTTTATTATTAAAAATGAAGGGAAGGAAGAAATTAGTCTGGAGAGCTACAAAACATTTAAATTAGTAAAGATGAGGGGCGGGGGGAGGTGTAGAAAATGATGTCCCCCTTCACTGAATTCTAGTGGGGGGTTAGCACTTAACTCCTGGAGCTCCTTTGAAAATCTCCACACACATTTTTTTTTTTTTAGCATTTGCTTGGGTGGACAGGATGGGACAGGAATGTGTGGAGAGAAGTATGTAAATCCTTCAATGAGCTAAGTGCCCCTGGGCATGCAGGTTATTGTCAGGCCATGTTCTTTCTACTCCATTTATTTAGCTGCTCAAAAGACAAATGGCCTAAAGCCAAAGGTTATAAATATCTTCACGCTCTACCATTTTCTTAGGGCAAAAGACGATTCAACCTTCATATTAAGTTGGCCCTGTACTTTTCCTTACCATTCTGGCTAATCACAGCTATTTATGCAGAAGACTTCAATAACGTGGGTGCTGTTCACTAGGGACCATGCTGATTGCATCAGCTCTCACTGTTGATGCAACCAGCGTTGCATAACACTTCAAGAATAAGAAACAATATTTTATGCAACTGAGAAAGTCATTGTAGAAGTAGAAATGGAGGTGACATCCCCTGGTTAAGAATTAAAACAGAATCTCCTTGGGAGATGGCATTCAGTACCTCTTCATCTGAGGAGCAACATTTCCTTCTTAATACTGCCACCCAGTGAAAACAAATGGTTATATCTCTGAAAGTGAACTTGCTGAGTTTAAGAAGGACAATTTTGTATAAGACAGAAACAAGATGCAAAGGGTGCAACATTCACAGAATCATACCAAAATAGGGCTGGAAGGGACCTGAGGAGGTCATTTAGTCCAACCCCCCCCCCCCCCCCCCCCAACTCAAAGCAGGATTATCCTTATCTAAACCTTCCAATAGTAGTGTTTGCTTAACTTATTCTTAAAAACTAAACAAACAGCCCTCTTGTATAGCTACTAGGCAAGATGCACCAAAACTCTGAGAACACTAACTTGCCAGAAGTGAAGGAGGGGGACAAAAATACATCCTGCTGCTGTTTGTTACAATATAATTGAGATATTCCAGGAGAAGGACCATGCCCTCCACTACCCCAAATTGCAGAGGAAGGCAAAAACCTTCCTCTGCAATTAATTAATTGCATTAATTAATGCAATAATTAATTGCAATAAGATTAATGCAATATATAATTAATGCAATAAGATTAATGCTAACCTGAAAACAGGGTAAAATCCTGACCTTAAGCAAAGAAGAGAGACCCTCAAGAGCCTATGTTTTGTTTAGTCATAGCAGGAGCACTGACCTACTCCAGCCAAATCTATTATTCTAATAGTACCTTTGTCTGGTTTGAGCTCTAATTTATTTAGTTTGGGAACAGTGTTTTTTAACAGAGTGGCTAGAATCACAAAAACTGATATCACCAGGATTTGGGAAGGTTTGGATCTACATGCAGATATAAGCCAAGCCATGCTTCTCTCTAGATGTTAAGGGCCAGACTGCAGATACTAGGGCTGTGCAAAATTTTAGCACGCATTTCGTTTAGTTTTGGATTCGGACATTTCGGTGGCTGAAACACTGAATCCAAAACGAAACACAAGGTTCCGAAACATCTCCGAAACGAAACAGGCCATCCGAAACATTTCGGAAATGTTTCAAAACTATTCAGGTGTTTCCAAAACGTTTCAGATGTTTCAAGCTGTTTCGGAGGCAGGCTTGCAGGGGAAAAAGAAACTAAGAGGGAGGGGAAGAGGGGGGGATGGACTGCTCTGATATTGACATCTGTAGCTAGCCAGTGACAACGATCTGTCCCTGAAGTCCCTTCCAATCCCAGTGCTCTGGGGGAGGGACACAGAAGCAGCATATAAGGATGTTTGTGAACTGCTCTCTCGCATTTTGCAGCTGCATCTGTCTGTGTCTACAGCAGGAGCAGCAAAGGTTGAGAGCAGCATCTGTAAGCTTGCAGCTTAGTAGTACCTTGCTACCAAGTTGTAGCCATTGCCAATCCTTTCCTATTTATTTACCCTTGCCTACCCTTCCCCAAAAATCCTGTTATTTACTCTTCTTATTTTTTTCCCCCCAAACATAAAGAAAGCAGTGCTTTGCCTAGCAGTGACTCACCACAAGTGCACTGCAGGAAAGCACTCAATACACATACATTTATTACATACACACTCACACAGACGTACACAAAATATGAAGCATGCTGGAAAGATAGGTGCCAGGTGTTCTGGCCGGGGAGGGTGAAGGGGCAGAGGGAGAGCTGTAAGTCCTGCCTACCCCCCAAAAAAAAAATTAGGCGTAGACTCTTCCCTAGCACTAGCAGGCATGAGGCTTCCGGTACTGGTGGCAGCAAGGGGGTGGGACCAGTGCCTGCATCTGCACCCACTCCAATAATACCAGTCATTAATAACAATCCCCAGCACCACCAGTATGACAGTCTCCTCCCCTCTATTTCAGTTTCCAGCCTGAGCCTTTCAGCCCCTCCTCTGGCACTGGATCTGGAAGCAAGGTACCTAAGTGCCCTAGCAAAGAAATTCTGGGGTCCGAGGAGGAATCTGAGTTTATGCTTCACTCCCTTCAAAGTTCCCCTAGAGCCAGGTTTCCTTCCCCAAAAGGCAGTTTGGAGGAGGTTGACATTATGGTTGTGGAGGCAAGTGGCTCAGCTGAGTTGGCTCCTCCTATTGTTGTGTATCTGCCTGCTGAGAAGGGAGATCAGGCAGGATCCACACCTGCACTCCAGAAGTGAGGGGGCAGTGTGGTGTGGGATCATTTTGAGGTGGGAGATGATCCCAAGTATTCTACCTGCCTGCACTGCTGATCTAAGACCAGCCGGAGCAAGGAGGAGAAACACTACAGCACCACGGGGATGCTGATACATCTCAGGAGTCACCACCCCCTTGCCCTTGCTCCTCCTCAGCCTGGTACCAGTGGAAGCATGCCCAAAAAGAAGTCCCCCTCTTGCTCCAAAGCCCCCGTCCCCCTGAAGCAGAGGCAGGGCACCCTGGAACAGTGGGGAAAAGGCAGGCACACAGCGGGGCGCATTGCAAAGGTGAGCAAGATCACCCAGAGCAATGGGGAGATGCTTGCTCTGGATGGCCAGTCCTTCTCCCTAGTTGAGTGGCCAGGGTTCAGGCAGTTCATGGTGCTCATGGCCCCATCCTACCAAGTGCCTGCATGCACCACCTTCAGCATGAGCGGGATGGTGGGCCCCTCCCTATATGAGGCCTCCAGGGAATACTTGAGGAAGGAGCTGCACAAGGCAGGTCTGCAGGTAGCCTTGAACTTCATCTCAGACATCTGGAGCAGCTGGGGTGGAGATCCTACCTACCGCTCCCTCACAGGGCACTGGTGTCATCAGTCAGGCTGTTGGTGGGCTCTCCTTGAAGCAGAGGTGATGGACAAGTCCCACATGATAAAGGAGATCATGGGGGCCATGAACCGCATGGTGCAGGGGTGGCTCGTTGGGCACGGTGAGCTCACCTTGCGGGTTCATGCTTACCGACAATGGGGCCAACATGGTCAAGGCAATCCGTGATGCCCTCTTTTTTGGCATCTGCTTTGTGGCACACAAGTTCCACCTCATAGTCAGAGACACCTTGGAGGGGGACAGGACTGGCAGTGATAGCACCATCACAACCAGCCAGCTCACTTCAAAAATGTAGGAAGGTGATGGGCTACTTCTACCGCAGCATCAAGTGGGGCAAGATGCTGTGGAACAAACAGGCAGAGCTGAGCATCCCACAGCACAAAATCATAAAGGATGTGGAAACTCAGTGGAACTCCACATACCTCATGCTGGAAAGGCTGGTGGAGCAACAGAAGGCCATCCATGAGATGGCCTTGCTCGGGGATATTGGAATCAGCGGCCTGCTTAGCAAAACAGAGTGGGATACCATCTCCCAGGTCTTGGTGGTCCTCAAGCCATTCCTTGAGGCCACCAAGACTGTCAGCTCTGGTGATAGCCTCCATAGCCAGGTGATCCCCATAGTGAGAGAACTTGAAAACCAAATGGAGAGGTTCCAGGGGCTCAATGTTCCTGGCTGGGGAAAGCCGCTGTCACCAGAGATGCAGGCACTGGTGAAGTGGCTGAGAGAGGGCATCAAGAAACGGCTGGATCCACTGCGGTTCAGTACAGTCCACGTGCTGGTGGCCATGTGCAACCTGAAGGTGAAGGGGAGTGTGTGCATCAGCAAAACCCTGGATCACTGGACGGAGGTGCTGGTGAACAGAGTTCAGTAGACAGAAGGGCACAGGTGGGGGGACGTGAAAGAGGGGGATCCACTTTTCCATGCCAGCACTCCCAGCAGCAGCCAGTCTCCTCCACGACAGGAGCTGCCAGTGTGGGCCAGGGGCATGGCTTCAATGGTGGGGTCCAGATGCACCAGACCACAGCATTGGGCAGGTAGTGCTGAGGCCTCAGTGGCTACATATGTTGCTGAGGACGTGGAGCTGCTGGACTGCGACCCCTTCGCCTACTGGGCAGGCTGCAGCCAGATGTTCCTGGGCAACTGTGCCCAGATCCTGCCACACCTGTCCTGTCCCCTGATTTAGTGTTCCACGCGGGAGGGTGTTCAGCATTGCTGGGGATGTTGTGACACCCCACCGCACCTCCTTGGATCCTGGTTTGGTGGAGCAGCTGATGTTCCTCAAGGTGAACCTCCCGCTGCTGGGGTTTCCCAAGCTCCACCTACAGATGGATTAAGTGCCACCCGCCTCACTCTGTCTGCACCTATTTCTGTTTTGTTTGTTTTTTTAACCATCTAATGCCTCACTCTCTGAGTTGGAAGCAGCACTCACTGCATCACCAGCCAGCAGGGGAAGAACATCTCCCTGCTGAGCTCCCGTGCCAGGATGAACTTGAAGATATGGGCCGGAGCTATGAAGAAGGTGGAGGCCCCAGGTCCTGAGCATGACCTAATATTGCACCCTGCCAGGGCTGGGAGGCCTGGTGGGACTGCTGGTGGCATGGCAGCCCTAGGAAATGCCAGGACTGAGGACCTCCCTGGTGAAAGGTGGGTAGGAGGCGCCTTAACCTCCAGCCACCACATGCACGCATGCAGTCCTGCCTGGGGAAAGCCCAGACTCTTAAGATCTTTGACAGGCCTGAGGTTTGCTGGTTGCAATGGAACTGTGAGGCTCCAGGTGAGCTACCTGGGGTCCCATCGGTGAGGCATGGGCTTTTGGGTTTAAAACCCTTCGTCAGGCTGAGGAAGCATCTAGTTGGTGTGTGTGCTCTTTACTATTCCTTCCATCCAGGGAGAAGCCAGAAACTGGCATACAATGCAGGTAAGAAAGCAGGTCAGTGAAAATGGAAATGGAGTCATCATGGGGTGAGACAGGCTGGGGGGATAGGGGGGAAGAGGGATGTAGCAGGTAAAAGTGGAGAGGTACCTGGGGAGTCCGATGTCAGGCAATGGGTATTAAACAGGGTGTGGGGATGGAAGGGGGATGTAGCAGGTAAAAGTGGAGAGGTGCCTGCTACCTGGGGAGTTAGATGCCAGGCAGCTTGTAGTGTGTCATAAATCCAATGTCTATATTTAGTCCATGACTTTTTTGTATCCAGGAGGTTGATGAAGTGAAGTTCATGGGCCCGTCTGTGAAAAGTGATTTGTAAATTCCCTTTGAGGATCAGGACTGAGAGAGTGGAGACAGAGTGGTTTTCTTATGAGAAATGTGCCCCCACAGGTAGTTGGGTATTCTTATCTGTAATAGATTCTGGTCTGCAGTTTGTGGGGGTACTGGAGATATGTTGGCAGATTTTGCATTGCTTGTCATGGCATGGTCTGGATCCATTCAGTGTGTTTTGGGCTGTAGGAAGTTGGCTTCTGGTGATGAGTTAGCAACGTTCAGGGTTTGTTTGAATTTACAAATCATATTTCACAGACGGGCTTATGAACTTCACCTTCATCAGCCTCCTAGATACAGAAACTCATGGACTCAATATAGACATTGGATTTATGACACACTACAAGCTGCCTGGCATCTAACTCCCCAGGTAGCAGGCACCTCTCCACTTTTACCTGCTACATCCCCCTTCCATCCCCACACCCTGTTTAATACCCATTGATGCCTCAATTCACATTTTCACTGACTGGCTTTCTTGCCTGCATTACATGCCAGCTTCTGGCTTCTTTACCATCTTTCCATTCAGGAAGAGCACACAACCACCAAAGATGCTTCCTCAGCCTGACGAAGGGTTTTTAAATCTGAAAGCTTGCAAAAGAAGAATTTCTCCACCTATTCCGTTGGTCTAATAAAAGATATCAGATTGACACAGGACACCCACAGTCCAGTGGGTGGTGAATTGGCTACAGGGTCGCACCCAGAGAGTCATAGTGGATGGGTCGGTATCGACCTGGAAGCGTGTGGGCAGTGGGGTCCCGCAGGGCTCAGTCCTTGGACCGATACTCTTCAATATCTTCATCAGCGACTTGGACGAGGGAGTGAAGTGTACTCTGTCCAAGTTTGCAGATGACACAAAACTGTGGGGACAAGTGGACACGCCAGAGGGCAGGGAACAACTACAAGCAGACAGACCTGGACAGTTTGGACATATGGGCGGAAAACAACAGAATGCAATTCAACAAGGAGAAATGCAAAGTGCTGCACCTAGGGAGGAAAAATGTCCAGCATACCTACTGCCTAGGAAATTACCTGCTTGGTGGAACGGAAGTGGAAAGGGATCTTGGAGTCCTAGTGGACTCCAAGATGAACATGAGTCGTCAGTGTGACGAAGCCATCAGAAAAGCTAACGGCACTTTATTGTGCATCAGCAGATGCATGGCGAACAGAACCAAGGAGGTGATACTCCCCTCTATCGGGCGCAGGTCAGACTGCAGTTGGAGTACTGCGTGCAGTTTTGGGCGCCACACTTCAAGAGGGATGTGGATAACCTGGAGAGGGTCCAGAGAAGGCCACACGTATGGTTAAGGGCTTGCAGGCCAAGCCCTATGAGGAGAGACTAGGGTACCTGGACCTCTTCAGCCTCCGCAAGAGAAGGTTGAGAGGCGACCTTGTGGCTGCCTATAAGTTCATCACAGGGGCACAGAAGGAAATTGGTGAGGTTTTGTTCACCAAGGCACCCCTGGGAGTTACAAGAAATAATGGCCACAAGCTAGCAGAGAGCAGACTTAGACTAGACATTAGGAAGAACTTCTTCGCAGTTAGAGTGGCCAAGGTCTGGAATGGGCTCACAAGGGAGGTGGTGCTCTCCCCTACCCACTCTTTCCTGCCTATGTAGGGGATCGGACTCGATGATCTATTAAGGTCCCTTCCGACCCTAGCATCTATGAATCTATGACAAGAACCTTGTCTGGGCTACCTCCTTACACCAGCACTGCTACAACCTACACCCCCTAACGTATACAAGTGGCACGAGTTTCGCCTGCAGCAGTTTGAGGTGAAGTTTCACTGAAACCCCTGTACCACTCTGCCTGAAACCTAGCAAGCCTTCCTCATGCCTGCATGAGGGGCTATGTATATGGCAGGAGAGGAGCTGAGGGTGGCCATTGTCTGGGCTACCTCCTTACACCAGCACTGCTACAACCTACACCCCCTAACGTATACAAGTGGCACGAGTTTCGCCTGCAGCAGTTTGAGGTGAAGTTTCACTGAAACCCCTGTACCACTCTGCCTGAAACCTAGCAAGCCTTCCTCATGCCTGCATGAGGGGCTATGTATATGGCAGGAGAGGAGCTGAGGGTGGCCATTTAATGCCCTGCTCTTAGAGCTGGAGGCAGCAATTTAGTTTCTCACCAGTCAGCAGGGGAAGAACATCTCTCTGCTGAGCTCCCATGCCAGGAACAACTTGGAGGTATAAAGCCAGGGGCTATTTGGATGGAGGAGGAGGCCCTGCATCATCCTCACCATCACATAAAACTGCACCCTGCCAGGGTAGGGAGGCCTGGGTGGGACTGCCTGTGACGCAGCAGCCCCAGGAAATGCTAGGACCATGAAACTTCCTGGTGAAAGGTGGGTAGGAGGCACCTGATAACCTCTAACCACCACACATTCCTGGCGGGGGAAAGTCCAGACCTGTAAGATCTTTGAGAGACCTGAGGCTTACTGGTTGGAGTGGAGTTGTGAGGGTGAGAGCAGGGGCTACCATGCCTGCAGTTTTCACCCTGCTGTGCCTTACACACACACACACACAGAGTCACACGTCACAAGTTTTGCTTCTCAGCACCTTGAGGTACAGTTTCCCAGAAACCCCTGCACTTTTCTCCTTGAAACCTCGCAGGCTTTGTGGCATCAGAAGGGGCTACCATGCCTGCTGTTTTCATCTGAATCAGGCACAAAATGACAAGGCTATAGGCAGTTTTGTGATTCCCCACTACAGCCTATGACCGAAACACTGAAACACCATTAAAATTCCAAAACAGTTTCAGCCAAAACAAAATGGGACAGTGATTCGAAACACAAACGAATCACTGTCCCTCTGAAACGCCGAATCCAGAATGAAACACAGGCATTTCGCACAGCCCTAGTGGATACTGCACGTGCATAGCTAAGAAATGTCTTACCTGAGTAGACCCCAGGGGCTACTAGTGGGAAAAACTGTGCATCTATAACTGACATGACTAACTGATAATGCAGGATTCACAGTCTGGCACTACAAAAGCAAATCTAACATAAAACATACTACAGTTCTTTACAGAAGCACCAGGGAGGCAACAGAATTTGTTCTCCACTTTCTAATAGATTAGACTCTTCAAACTCAGGAAAATTTCAGTAACAGTGAACTAAAATTAAAATTATTCACTTCAAGTTTACCCCTATATAGTGATAACCCAGCAACTGAATGAGATTGGTCATCTTCTTTGAGCTGGTCACCACAGACAGGCTGATGACTGGACAGAAACTGACGACTGATAACTACTACTGGACACTTGGCACCGTTATTGACCATGTAGGGCCTATTTTGGAGTCTCAAGTAGTTAATTCAGCAGCACATTTTATGAAAACTAAATTCACTTCAAAACTAAATGTAAAGCCAAACAATGTATTTAGTCTTCATTTTCCTTGATCAACCAGAGATTCGAGGAAAGAAACTGTCCTTGGAAGGCATCTACTGTGATTTTCTCTACAACTGGAATTGTTACATTTTAGTCTCACTTTCTGTTTTAGAAATACCTAAGAATTGCATATCTGTAACAGATATAACTACCTGAGAATATAAGATTCACAATCTGGCACCACAAAAGCAAATCTCAGAAAGAAAGTTTGTTTCAATGTGTGGAATAGGGAGACATTTAAAGTTTTAAAAAATGACACATCATCATGAATTCTTTTAATAGTCACCATTTTAATATTAATTAGAACAAACTGTTTTGCTCTTAATGAGCATGTTCCACAGGAATTTCATGGAAATTTACCACTAATAATTGTCAACCTGTTTGAAAAAGTTATTGGAAAACATTATTATTAGGGATGGTGGTGATTAAGCTAAAATGAGGGTTAAATTAGGAAGCACATTAATTACTAACTAGTCATTTTCTTGGTAGAAACCATTAACATGTTCAAATATGTAGAGCTTCCTGCCGTAACTTGGGTGAGCCTCTTTTCCCCTAATTTTTTTACCCTCCTTATCTATTATTATTCTTTCCTTAAATTACAGCTTTTCAGTGAACAGCCCAAAGCATCATTTATTGCTTGAGGTATTTTAACGAAGGACATATTTGCTTTACATTAATTTCCTTTCATAACATTAAAATGTATTTGGAACTACAGGCAACCCCCACTTAGTGCTCTTAATTGGTTTCTGAAAAACCGAGCGTTAAGCGAAACGGGCATTAAGCGAAACCAAAAGTATTTGATGACCCAAGATGGTGACCTCAATTGTTTTTGATGGCAACTGCGCGCATTATAATGAAACTCACTGAGCGCCAAGTGAAATCAGGTATCAATTTAAAATGAGCGTCATAGCGAAATAGCGCTAAGCAAAACAGCGTTAAGCAGGGGTTGCTTGTATGTGCACATTACAGAATGCACTCAAGTCTCTCAGTTTTCAGGTTTCCACTACTCCACAGCTATGGCAATATACAAAGGATGGGTTCTTGGCCTAGAAGACCCAGAGAACTAAGCTAAGCTCAGAAGCCCATAAGTGGCTTGCTTACTTCTTCACTGAGATGTAGACACAAGTGACTACCTCATGGTCACCTAGTGTTCTACCTTTTTTGATTTTTCTGGAATGAAGAAGAGGGAATGAGGACAAAAGTAGATAAAACATTTTTGGGAAGCAGGAACAAGCCAAGTTAGAACCATTGTTAAGGTGTTAATCCTACTTAGAAGTATTACGCTCTGTTCAAAGACTCAGATTTGAGGAGTATGTCAGAACACAGCCAGCTTAAAATTTATTTCTTTTGAACTACTTGATGCAAACACCTAGAACCACATAGACTACAATGCTGGAAAACAGGATTAGTCCTTCCATGCACTGTGATTGCATCTAAGAGTGTTCAAGGGGATAATGCTGATTTGTCATTTGTTTTAGTTCTTTGGGGCACGGATAATCTCTTACTATGTGCTTGTATAATGATTAGCACAATACAATTCTGTCACCCTATTTCTATTACTAATCCCACCCAGATCTTTTACAGCACTTTTCATCAGTAGATCACAATGTGCTTTGTAGAAAAGCATCATTTACCATATTACAATCATAGAGAGGCAATATGAATTGCAGACCAGGGGCACAGCCAGGGAATACGACCTATATCTCCTGAGTTCTAGCTTTTCTATAAAGAATAGAGTACATCTGCCAGAGTAGATTTTCAAAGTTGTTTCCTATTTCATTTTTCAGAGGCTAAGCCTTTCTGAAAATCTCCCAAGCTGTCTCCTTTTTAAAAACCTCATTATTAACAATAGTCAAAAGCAAGTAAGAGAGCATTTACCTGTGCAAAACGTTCAGCATTTCTGTTAACTGTGAACTGGTATGTCATGTTAGGAAACTGAATGCTGACAGGAAGAATGGAAACATTGAAGTGGAGCATCAGTGATCTTTCAGGGCCATTAAACTCTGTGTCATTCACCAGAACATCCAACTGGAAGGAACGGTTCTCTGAGACTGAAATATTTTTATCCAGTACCAGTTCTGCAAAAAAGAAGAATGGCCTTTCACATATCCACAATAGCTGTAAGTGCAACTTTTAGGTAATGCAAATCCCAACAAAAATATAAATATAAAATCTATTTATCAGCTAATGGCATCCAAGAAGGTTGGATTAGAACTGGAAATATAAAGATGTTTCCATTCTGTACATTAATGGTACATGCCACATATTAGAAAGATGTGTAAACAAGTACCTTACAATTACATTCATATTATCAGAACCTCCTGGCTGATTAGTGCATAGAGCTGTAAGTCCAGACAATTGCAAACAACTTATTTGGTTGTTTGAAGAAAGAGACCTTACTGTATTCATGCAGAGTTCCCCTCACTTGGCTACCATTTGGGCTGAAACGGATTTCATGGAAGAGGTGCTCCACACGAAATGTTTCATTTATCCAGGGATCAGCTGTAATGATGGTTCCTGTGTACTTCTTCCTGCTGCTTTCAAGAGGGTAAATAGGTGTAGTGTCTGCATCACATACTGTCAGTGCTGCTACAGCCGTTCCCTGTAAAACATGAACAAAAACTGCTGATGGGCCACATTGATTTTTTTCCTGATCTGCTTTGAAAAGAAAATCCTGACCAAAAAAAGCTCCCTAACAGAGTACAAGAATCTACTTCCATTCAAATTCTTCCTAGTTCATTGAAACACCATGGGCAGCATGTTAGGAACACTATTATATACCAGTTTGGAAAGCTATACTTTTGCAACTGCAATTTATAAAGCCAATTAGTTGTGTATCTCAATTCCATATCAATAATCCCCAATTGGTCAACCATCCAACTAGAATTTTACCAAGCCAGTGGGCTGGTGGAGAGAGAGGAAAAACCCAGATTCCCCAAATTTAAATGATTCCAGACTTCACAGCAGGAGTAAACTCTAACAGAACTTTGCAGCCAAACTATATCTTTAAATAAGCACAAGGGCTAGGGACAGAAGTTACGCATAAACTGGTATAAGTGATTGGAAACCAGTTCAAATCTGTAACACAATAGACGTTCAGTGCACAAAAACTGCTTTCAAAATGGCCAAAGCCAGTAGAAGATAAACCTGGATGTATGTAGTATTAGCCTTAACTGATTTAGGTTAAATCGGTTTACTGAACTTTCCAGACCCCCTCCAGATTCAAGCTAATTCATAGTCCCTCAGCATCCAAGGATGCTTTGCACCTCCCTCTCTGTAAACCCCCTCCCTTGCAGGTTGGGCAGGTTAGCCTTGGCCCAAGCTGTCTGCTCCAGTGGAGCAGGGAGGTATGATCTGGCACCTCCTGGCTTCTGGCCTGGGCCACTGCAGGCATGTGGCTGCATTTCTGAAATGAAAAGCGAGCATCTGTTCACTTGCTCATAGGTTCAATCTATGCAGCTTAGACTAACCTGTGAAGATTGAATCAATTCATTTTACTGTCTGTATTTAGCCAAGGAGACTCATAGAATAACAAAGAAAGTATTGAATATGGCACTGATCACTGGTGATAATTTACCATGCTCTCTCCACAATCTCACACAGGTCCAGATTTTTTTGCTGTGGTATGTGATGTAATGAGCAGAAGGGATCTAGTTACTGATACCCAAGTCTCTGTCTCTCTACAGGAGGTGTCAGGTAGGAGGGTATGTGTGCTCATAAGTCAGATATAATGGCCCTTGTGGCAGTACACCTCTGGGTGCCTGCTACTTTAAGGGCTGGAGACAGGCAGCTGGCAGGTGCTTGATTAGGGAAGCCATCTTAGGACCCAGCACACACAGGCTGGGGGAGCAGTCGGCTGCTAGCAGCTGAGGAAGTAACACCAGCCAGCTGAACTACTGCTCCTGGAACAACTTGGAGGTGAGGGCAGGAGCAATGGGGAGGTTTGGAGGCTCCTGGTCCTGGGCATGACCTGAAACTGCACCCTGCCGGGGAAGGGTGGCCTGGCAGAACTGTTTGTGCAGAACAACCCCCAAGAAATGCCAGGTCAATTACCTCCCTGGTGAAAGGCGGGTAGGGGCGCCTTAACCCCAGCCCCCACTCTTCAGTGAGAAATCATCAACTTGTGAGAGTGGGGCGAAGTGCAAGAGGCCCCTATGAGAGGGGGGTGGAGTGAGTGTGAGTGTGTAAGAGGCCCAACAGTGGAATTAGTTTGTCCCGGCCTGAAACCAGGGAGCAATACCAATCTGGATGCCATCTGTGAGGCATGGGCTACAGTGTAGGGCAAGTACAGAGTTGTGGATAGTGCCCCCTGGCATCAGGGCATCATAATGGGCAGCCTTCCATTTAGTAAACTGGTGTTCTATACCATCAAGTCGTGGCAGGAGAGACTGGGTGAACTACACTACTCAGACAGGTGGGTGGGCCAATGTGAGACCCGGCCCCGGGATGGCCCCCTGTCACAGCCATTTACCATCTGATTGCTTTCCCAGTGTTAGCAAAGTTGTCAGCTGACCAGATGAGGCTGAATATGCTACAATATACAAGAGAGGGTGAGCCTTGACATGAGCAGTCCCAGTACCTAACATCTTCAGTTCTATTTCTGCACCTTGGGATTTTTTAAAGAAACGTGACTCTCTAGTTTACAGAACATAGCCAAGGTATCAGGGAA
>NW_005841903.1:292232-301008 GCF_000455745.1 Alligator sinensis
AAAGAGATATTATCCTTCAGACTCCTGACAGAGTCTAATAAAGAGGCTACGCCTAGATATAATACTTAATTTTTGAGGTATAAAATAACAGAACACTAGTCAATATTCCTCTGAAGCAGATAAATGAAGCATCATCTATTAAAAAGTGGAGGAGACAGAGACATAGAGGCAAAGTGACAGATTCCTGGCCACAAAGTCAGTGATAGATTTACAAACACAGTTAGACAGCTTTGGGCTCCAAGCCTTGTGGTTAATCTGACAGATTGCTCTGTACTGGCTCTTCATTGGATGTCTTTTTGCCACGTGGTAGGTCCCACACTAACTTGATGTATTTGTTGTTCTACTGGCCACTGATATTTCTATCCAAATCTATGATCTTTCATGTTCAAGTAAACTAGTTCTTAAAGCAGGTTGAAAAAAAAAATACCAGCAGAACATTTTTACTCTGAAAATGCCAGTTCAAGTGTACCAAAATATTTTGTTGAAACAAAATGTCAATGGGAAATTATGAATATGTCTTGCAACTCCATAACTACAGTACATTACATCAAAACAATGCAACTGAAAAACAAATGTTAAGAACAATTCAGTCTTTGAAGAATTATTTCTACTTTTCTTCACAAATTTGGAGTAAAAGGAAACTGAAAAATCTAAGAATTTTCAGGAAAAATGGGCCACTTTCAGACTAGCTATACAAGACACATTTGTAATTTAGTAATTGTAACCTGTAGGTGGCAGCAAACATCCAATATTGTATGCCAAATAAATGTAAACTTCAGTTTACTTTGAAAGGTAATCTCACTGCAATAAATACATCTGTCAGTGAATCATTATTAAACAGAAGTCCCCTGAGGAAAGTGACTGAATGTGTGTTGGAATATTATGCATAACTGAGGCTGAGCACACATGAATAAATGTGTGAACCATAATGGTCATTATTAAGAGATGATTTTTTCAGAGAGTTTTTCCTTACAGAAAGTCTCAGCTGAATGCTGTGTTACTAGTTTAATATATGCACATTTCTTAATCTTTTTCTCTAAAGCCATTCTAGGCTTCAGAACTGCTTTACCACCTCCATATAGCAGAAACTACGAGGGAAGGAGACTGGTGGTAAAGGATGCTCAGTGAAGAGCCCATAGAATCATAGAAAATTAGGGTTGGAAGGGACCACAGGAGATCATCTAGTCCAACCCTGCTGCTTTGACTGATGGTCAAAGCAGGACCTTCCCCAACTGAATTATCCCACCCAAGACTTTCTCTACCCAGGTCTTAAAAATTTCCAAGGATTCCACAACCTCTCTGGGTAACCTGTTGCGGTGTTTTACTACCCTCCCAGTGAGAGGGTTTTTCCTAATATTCAACCTAAGCTTCCCTTGCTGCAACTTGAGACCATTGCTCCTTGTGTTGTCATCTGCCACCACTGAGGATGTATACAGAAGTTGTATGTCCTGCCATGTTAAATGCTTTATTGCCATGACTTAACAGAAGTGCATGACTTAATAGTACTTAAAAAATGGGTAGTGTTTTAAATGAACCTTTGTTAAATGAGGTATTAAATTTGCATTTTGCATAACTTTTGCATACTGGTCACATTTCTGATCAGTGGAGAAGTCCCAGGAGAATATTGGAGTGACCCCTGCCTCCTAGCCTGGAAAGTGCACAGAGGCTCAGAGGCCCCCTCCACCAAACACTGCACTTCTATCATGTTTAAGACTACTGTAATTTTATAGTGCTATAAAAAGTGCTTTAAAATACAGTGCTATAAACATGCACAGGGCACTTTTATACATGCCCTGAGAACAGTCCAGCTCCATCCTCTTTGGAACCACCCTTTAAGAAGTTGAAGGTTGCTATTAAATCGCCCCTCAGTCTTCTCTTCTCCAGACTAAATAAGCCCAGTTACCTCAGCCTCTCCTCAGAAGTCATGTGCCACAGCCCCCTCACCATTTTTTTTCCCCATGCTGGACTCTCTCCAACTTTTCCACATCCTTTCTGTAGTGGGGGGCCCAAAACTGGACACAATACTCCAAATGTGGCCTCATCCGTGCTGAATAGAGGGAAATAATCACTTCCCTTGACCTAGCTAGCAACACTCCTGCTAATGCAGCCCAATATGCCATTAGCCTTATTTGCAACAAGGGCACACTGTTGGCTCATATCCAGCTTACTGTCCAGTGTAACTGCCAGGTCCTTTTGTATAGAGCTGCTGCTTAGCCAGTCTACCCCAGCCTGTTGCTGTACATGGGATTATTCCATCCTAAGTGCAGGACTTAGTACTTCTCCTTATAGAACCTCATAACTACATAACAATATTGTACCCACTCACCTAAGTGGCCTAGCATTTCTGAGCTTCAGTAACAGTTAAAGATTTTGTCTGGTCGTTTAAGAGCAATGTCCTACCTATTAGATCAGAGGCTTACTGCCGATTTACTTCTGGTTGTATTTTTTTCTTTAAAATGATATTAGAAGTGCTCAGAGTAGCAGAGAGGTGACTCTAATTCTATTATGAATCAAAGAAAATAAAATCTCTTAGACCAGGACATTGGTGACATATACAGGGTGCATGTGCACCCCTTGGAAGCACCAGCTGTGAAACTGGAAGTGCCAGCGAAAGTGCACTTCCGGTTTCACCACTGGCTTGGCAACTGACCGCTGGGGGGGACCCCACCCCAGTTGGCAAACAGCAGCTGGGAGACCCCTCCGCACCCCTCCCATTGGCAATCTGGTGCCTCCCCAGACTCGGGAGGCACCAGTCAGCCATGGACCAGGGGTTGTTAACTGAGGGTACACATACCCCCGGGGGTACTTGAGAAGGCCCTAGGGGGTATGCATGGGTGGCCAGGGACAGAGTGCCACCATGCACCATCCTGCGCTGCCGCACAGGTGTCACCCACCCGGCTGGATGCAGGGCATGGGGGGAAGCTCGCACGTGGTGGCTGCCGCTGCTCTGTGTTCAGCCATGTGCCACCCCACTCCTCCCCACTCCACATTTCCTTTAAGAATGTGTCTACTCTCTCCATTGCTTGCAGCAGCCTTTAAGATATATCCTTCCTTAAGGTGCTTCCTTGTACTTATAGAAGTCTCTAATTATATATAAATTGAACATTACTTTTTCTGCCAAACCCATGTACAGGTTGGAGGCAAATATTGGTAGCCAAATGGATGTGATCTTCTAAACAAATAAATCAGAAATGTACTCAGTAACCTGGCTAGTACTTTGAGGAGGTCTATTATGACAAGAACACCTACCTAAACAGGGAGCTTTCTTATTTGGCTTCCTCCACCTTGGATGGTGGGTTGGGTTCACCCCTTCAATTGTTTTTATGTATTTCTATTTACTTCTTAATATCTGGCCCCAAACTACTTTGTCACTGAAACATCAGGGGGGAAAATCTTGCACATGCTGCTGCTGCTGATGCATTCTTAGAGTTCTATAGATTACATGGTGAGCTGAGGTATGTTATCCTGCAGGCTGGTATACAAGGTCTGAAACACCCAAATAGCCATGACCCTTCCATTGTATTTCTAATGAACATTCAGAAATTTAAAAAAAAGAAAAGAAATCTACCTCTTTTCTGTTGAATTTCACAATAGCATCTGCCGTGCTAGTGCCATTGAAAAGGAAGGGGGGAGAGTCGTCTTCATCTAATACATTCACCAGAAAAGGCACCTCAACCTGCATCTCCTTGGAACCTTCTCTCACTGTACATTTGGCAATCAACTCATACTTCTCTCTTTCTTCCCGATCCAACCGTTGTACCACACTCACCCCTGTGGTAGACTCATTGTAGCGAAATGGCAGCCCTTCAGCTGAAAAAGACACAGTGTAAATGAGGAAAATCCCTCCCTATTAATGCTCTTTGATAATTTTTTGATACACCTACTGATACCACTATCTGAGGCAGTAAAGGGAAGGGTCAACCTTAGAATCCAAAAGGAATATCTTATGAATCATAATCACTGGGCAACACTAAGTTTTTCTCTTCATTAAGGGCATGTCTGTACTGCTTCTGTGGTGCTCCTGAGAAGCATGTCTTGCCCATCTGCTTCAGTTCTACATGCACCATAAGAAGCTGCCTTGAGGGCACTCCTTGCTGCCACTCTTGACATTTATCTCCACTGTGGTTGATTGGGATAGCACAGTCGTTTTTGGGGACTGGTGTGTGCAGAGTGAGAATGGGTGGATAGAGCATGCATCTTGGTGATGCTCTCTGATGTGCCACAGAAGCAGCATAGACATAACCTAACAATAATGCCCTTCACTGCAGCCCACTCTGCTGCTGAGCTCCCATTTGGCAAGGACATCTCCTTATGTGGAACGAGCATAAAATATCCAGTAGTTGATCTGAGTGTAGCTACTCTATCAGAAATCTTTATTAGTGTTACTGGTATCCAAACACTTAACCTCTAGATTTACCTGCTAGCAATTTGTAGGAAATGCTGAGGTTCTGACACATATGCTGTACTTGGGGTAACTGAAGCTGATGAAACATGCCGGGTGGTTTATTCTCTTTGATGTGAAAGGAGAGGTCCATTTCTGTGAAGCAGAGCTGCCTTGCTATCCGAGAACTGCAAGGTGGTGCAGTGGCATTGATGATGAAGAGAGAAACCACAGCGTAAGTGGGAGATTCACATTTTTTCCCTTGGAAGGGATGGGATGAAAGAGAGACCTGAAGAACTGCCTTTGGTAATGAAACCCAGTTTCCTCCAGCTGCAGAATAGAAACAAACAAACAAAAAATGATCAGCCAGTAAAACATGCATGTCCCTTAGTAAAAATCTATCAGCTAAACTCTTTCTCCATATGATGACTGGAAGCCTGAAGTTTTCACATGCTCCTCCTTTCCTCACAAAAAAGTTAGATACTGGTCTCCTGATTCAGTAAGATGCTTGTCATAAAATCATATAAACATAGGGCTGGGCGAGACCCCAGGTCATCCAATTCAACCTACCTGAGGGAAGACTATCTCTACCTAACCCATCCCAGAAAAATGTGAATGTACCCTCCCCTAAAAACTTCCATTCCACAACCTCATTAAATAATCTTTTCTAGCATGTAATTACCCTCATAGCTAGAGAAGACTTTCTTCACATACAAGAAAAACCCTCCCTCCTTGCAATTTTAATCTGTTACCTCTTGTTCTGTCCCATATGCACAATAAGTACAATTGATGGCCATCGTCTTTATAACAACCCATTTCATATTTGAGGATTTAGCAACTCACTACTCTTTTTTTTCTTCAGTAAACTAAATAATCCCAATTCTGTTAATCTTTCCATCGATGTCATGTTTATTTTAGATTTCTTATAATTTTTGTTGCTCTTCTCTGCTCTCTCCAATTAACCAACAGCCTTCTTTAAAGTATGATGTCCAAAACCAGTCACAGTTGAGATCTCAACAGCACT
Source organism: Alligator sinensis (assembly GCF_000455745.1). NCBI lineage: Eukaryota > Metazoa > Chordata > Crocodylia > Alligatoridae > Alligator > Alligator sinensis. Next base: position 297,638 of record NW_005841903.1, read on the forward strand.
TTCCCATGACTTTTATAGAACACTGATCAATGTAGGCCAATATATACTGATAATTTTTGGAACAATATTTCATTGTTGCCACATATACAGTTGACAGTCCTCTATGACCACCTTTTCTGAACTATTGAAGATTTGTACATTTTATTGTTTCTTCTGAAATGCAGTATTTTGCATTTTTCCTTATTGATATGGCATTTAAAGCTCTGTTACTACTCCAGACCAGCCTATTGCAGAGCCCTACCAGTCCTTGAAACCAATCATGCAGTGTATGTCATTCCATCAGTTCGGGATCATTAAATCTGCTTAACCCACTTTTGGTTTCATTATTACAAGCTACCTAATTTCCTTGTAGATCAAAACTATGAAAACGTCTCTCGCTATTTATTGAGTACAGGAGGAAGAGGAGATAATGTATTTCTGTGATTCAGTGGTACACATTTCTTCAAAAACATTTGAATCCTAAGTGATGAAGTCCTCATCAAACCCCTTTATCCAAGAATATGCATACCAAAATGTTCCATGTGTCTGGATTATTTGGAGTTAAAGGGCTTGTTTACATTAGAGCAGCTACATCAATGTAACTGAATCAACTGAGCTGAACAAACCTTTAAAGTACACACCCTTAAATGAATTCAGTGCATACTGTTAAATTACCAAAATAAGAGAGAGACAATACAAAAATTAAAATGATTGAAATACCTTTTCATTACGATTCTGGACTACATTCGCTAGATTTCTTTTTAAACTGGTGCAATTCCCTTGATATGCATCAGGGAACTCAGTAGCTAATTCAGCCACCTGACAACTAACCCCGTTTCTTTTTAGCCTTAGTGTTAATTTTTCCGTGTGTGTCTATCACTGCATCTATCTACTTTTTTACTTCTTTTTGTCAGTCCCAATGCTCACCTAGAATGAATAAATGGTTCTTCCATTTCAATACTTGTACGCTGCTGGATAAATCCCATTAGAAAAGTGCTTGGCTTTGACAACAGACATTACTGCAACTGGTGCTACTTCTCTCTGACTTACACAGGATATCGAAGTCTCCTCTATCCAGACTTTTATTGAGGTAGAGAAGCCCTGTTTTTTCTTTGATTTGAAACCACTGATTTTCATGTGTCCCAATTCGATGAATAAGGATACGCTGACACAGCTGAAAGTGCACCTCCTCCCCATGAAAATCCTGCAAGGCATGGATGTGCAGTAGCGGTGTCCCTGCAGGCTGATCTATGTAGACATTTTCAGAGTATTCTCTCCTGGGGAAGTAAAGACCCAAGGAAACTGCAAAGAAAACCAAACAACAGGAGAGCTGTTAAAACAGAATGAATTTAGGGTCAATATTCATATTGACCCTAAAAAGTCATATTCTTTAAAAATTAATTGCTAAAGAACTAGAAACTTCATTTAGGATGTGCATGGGGGGCACAATCATATAATCAGATACTGAAGTGATGTAAACAAGCATAGTTCTATTGAGGTCATTGGGGCTATGTCAGCAAAAATCTACTCCATAATGCATGTTCAAAATATGAAAGCCTTTAAAGGAAGCCAATTTGCTTTGTTGTAAACAAGGCAATAGATAAAGCAGAGAGTTTAATGGATCCTTTCTTGCTGAACTTTAGATAAATTCACATCTGCAACTCCCAGTTGCTTTTCCATTATCACACAAACATTATTATTCAGAGAAGAAAACATTTATTATGACATCTCATACAGGAAATAGAGTTAAATAAGGAATTTCAGGATATATTGCCCTCAGCTGAATCTCACTGTTTCCAGTCACACAGTACAAATGCTCTCAATTTCTATCCAAGGAAAAAATATCTATATGCAATGGCCTTCACATTCATCTTTTTTAAAAAAAGAAATATTCTTATGGACAATTACTTTTCTCTCCCTGATAAAAACACAAAATAAAAAACCCCAACCCACATCAGCTGATGCTTCCCTAAATGATAAGATCCATACAAAGATGTAAGGAGAACTCAGAACTGATTTAATCAATTAAGTCAAGGACAAGTTAATTTAATCTGGGTGTAACTGATCCATTTTTTCTTTACGCTATTTATTTCTTCTCTCTGATTGTAGACATTAATTAGGATATAATTTTCCCTTATTCCCTGGAGCTTCAATTGATCTCATATGACCACATTACCTCGAGCTTTGGTTATCAATTCCCATCCCACTCCAATGTTTTTCAAAAATGTTACTGGAGAAAAATATCACGTACAGCGAACAGTTGATAAAGGTGAGAATAAAGCTACTGAACATGTTACAAAAAACTGTATTTGTAGTTTACTTTGCTAAAGCCACCCAAGAAATGTGGACAATGCCCTGGAATATGCTAGTCATCACAAAGTCACTGCTTGAGGCTTCAGATACATGCTGTTAAGATGGTGTGGCAGGGCACTGTGTGTGCCTGCCACTTTAAGGGCCTGGAACTGGCAGCCACCAGGGGCCCGGTGGGGGGAGCCCTTTTTGGAGGGCTGCTGAGATCATCTGGAGGTAAGGGAGGAGCTGTAGGGGATAGTCAGGAGGCTCCTGGTCCTGGGCATGACCTAAAACTGCACCCTGCTGGGAGTGGGGGGGCCTGGTGGGGCTCTCAGTGGCACGGGAGCCCCCAGGAAATGCCAGGTCAGTTACCACCCTGGTGAAAGGCAGGCCGGGGCGCCTTAACCCCTAGCCCCCACCACCGGGTGGGTAACCCCGTTTGTGTGAAGGGCCCAGAGGGCAGACCTTGGGAGGGAGTGAGGGGCTTGAGGCCTGACCCGAGAGAGTACCCTCAACTGGCCCATGCTGGGGCCAGGACCAAGACGGTCAAAAGAGCCAGGGGCTCACCGCGAGGGACGCCCAAGAGCCAGGGTCCTTGGGTCCTGACTGGTTTGGAGGTGGGCCAGGGCTGGTAGCCAGAGGTCCCGGGGGGACCACACCCAAGAGGAGAAAATAGTTTCGGGGGGCTAGGTAGCCTGAATGAAGGTGGAGAGGCCGCCTAAATGGAGGGATCGCGGAGGGGTCCTGTTAGGAGGATTCTGGGGCCCAGTGTGGGGGCCGGTGATGATGTGAACATCAAGATGCCATCTGCGAGGCTTGGGCTGTGGTATAGGGGAGGAAAGGAGCCGCAGAGAGCGCCCCTTGGCATCGGGGCACCAAAATGGGTAGCCTCCTGCTTAATTGACATCAATTAATTAATCAATTAACTTCAAGGTGTGGCGGGTGAGAAGGCGGGTGGTTGGCCCAAGAACAGGTGGGTGGGCCACGGAGATTGACCCAAGTAGGCCCCCTGTTACAGATGGCTTACCATCTGAAGACCATACACACACAGTAGGACTTTCAGAAGCACTCAGTATTGGCCTACCTCTGCTCTCACTGCA
>NW_005841903.1:301018-305559 GCF_000455745.1 Alligator sinensis
TTCACTGGGAACATAGCATAAAGGGCCAACATGGAATTGCTTTAAAAAAAAAAAATCACACCTATGACTTGTCATGTAATGCATCAGTACTGAAACACTGGAACATTTCAAAAACATCCAATTTTATCTACATTAGTAATGCATTCTAGTCACTACAGAGGAACATAACGTTTGCATTCTGCAGAATGCTGAGCCATTTTATTTCATCTGATTAATCAAAAGGTTGGAAACATCACGTACAATGGAGACACGAAAAAAGTAACTTCCTATCCATTACTGGCATAAACCCAACTTAGCTCAAAAGGCTAGATTTCTCTGGAATGGATGATGGTCTCACAAAACAAGTAAAAGAGGAACAAGCTACCAAAACGTATTCATATATCGGTAAAATAGCAACAAGATAAAACATCTGGCATTTTCATATTATATGTACCCCATGTTATGTTACAAGAGGGAAAAGAAGATTATGGTTTCATAGTTTCATAGTTTGTAGGGTCGGAACGGATCTTGACAGATCATCAAGTCCAACCCCCTGCCATGGTAGGAAAGAGTACTGGGGTCACACAACCCCAGCAAGGTGTTCATCCATGCTGCTTTGAAAGACCCCCAGGGTAGGAGCCAGCACCACTTCTCTTGGAAGTTGGTTCCAGATCCTAGCCACCCTGACTGTGAAGTAGCGCCTCCCGATGTCTAGGCTAAATCTACCCTCTGCCAGCTTGTGACCATTATTTCTAGTCACTCCTGGTAGTGCTTGGGGGAACAGGGACTCCCCCATTGCCTGCTGGTCTCTCCTGACCAGTTTGTAACAGGCCACTAGATCCCCCCTCAGCCTTCTCTTGTGGAGGCTGAACAGGTTCAGGTCCCTTAGCCTCTCCTCGTAGGGCCTGCCCTGCTGCCCCCTGATCATGCGGGTGGCCCTTCTCTGGATCCTCTCCATGTTGTCCACATCCCTCCTGAAGTGTGGCCTGACCCGTGCCGCATAGAGGGGGAGGATCACCTCCCTGGACCTGCTTGAGATGCATCTGTGGATGCATGACCCCTTCATTATCTGATATTGTTTTACCCTGTACCCTATTCCAAACCTACTCTTTGTAACCAATAAAGTTCTACTCTGTACCTAGCATGGGAGACTTATTGAGAGAGGGTCTAGATTATGCCTTGGGGTCCCCTTGGTTCGGCTGACTAAGGGAGACCACTATTTCTGCTTCAGACTAAGGGAAGCACCCCAAGTTCTTGCAGTGGGCTGAGTACCCTCAAAGACTGCAAGGCCTGTGCTTCCCAGGGGGCACAAGGCCAAGATCAGTCCAGACCCTGGTTGGTGGTGGCGGCGTTACCCCCAGGCTTGTAGGTGTGCTTTAGGAAGGGGGTCGGCCAGATGTAAGATACCCCCAGGGAGGCACTCAGAGCCTGGAAAGTGGTTGGGCACAGTGAGGCAGGTGGATCAATGCAGGAACACCCCCTACTGGCCCACCACAGATCTAGCATTTAAATAAATAGGAGTTGAGATAGTTAAGATCAAAACTAATGGTTAAGGTGCTAACCCTAAGGATCTAAAAGCAACAGAATATTTTATAACTTTTAAAATGCTTCATGGGCACCATTTCACTATAGCATCTATCAATATAAAATACTCACAAGCAATGTAACTACTTTGCTGCTTTGAAAAGAATCTATACTTTATATTTACTTTAAGCTACAAAATGCTGCAATTCTTCCAAGCTCTAATATTCTAGAACCAATCAGACAGCACAGAAAGCATTACAAGTTCTGATGGATTGGCAATATAATACAGTAATAGCATATCAGCAACACGTACATGAGAAAAGAGATAATATTTAAACTGATGTAATGTTAATAAATAATATCTCTATATAGGAAATAAATTTAGTAGTATAGTACTATTCCAGCTCAAGGAGAAGAAAAAAGTCTAACTGAGGACAGAGAAACAAGGTCTGCATTTTTAAACTTTGGATATAAACAGAATTTTTAAAATAAGACAATTTGGAAATGCATCATTTTTTACATGATTTAGGAAGGAAATAAAAATGCCTCTTCTCTCTTGACAATTGACACAAGTGTGAGTTAGCTTCCATTCTGGATGACTCGTTATCAAGAAAATTATTTTTCTGAAGCCCTTGATGAATCAATTTCAAATCCAGGCCAGAAGGAAACACTGCAAGCATAGAAATCATAGAAAATTAGGGTTGGACGGGACCCCAGGAGGTCATCTAGTTCATTCCCCTGCTCAAAGCAGGACCATCCCAGTCAAAGCTTTGTTTAGCTGAGTCTTGAAAACCTCCAAGGATGGAACTTCCACCACCTATCTGGGTAACCTGTTCCAGTGTTTTACTATCCTCCTAGTGAGAAAATTCTTCTACTATCTAACCTAAACTTCCTTTGCTACAACTTGAGACCATTGCTCCTTGTTGTCATCTGCCACCACTGGGAATAGTCCAGCTCCATCTGCTTTCGAACCCCACTTCAGGTAGTTGAAGGCTGCTATTAAGTCCCCACTCCTCTTCTCTTCTCCACGCTAAATAAGCCTAGTTCCCTCAGCCTCTTCTCAGAAGTCATGTGCCCCAGCTACCTTACCATTTTTGTTGCTCTCCACTGGACTCTCTCCAATTTGTCCACATCCTTTCTATAGTGGAGGCCCCAAAACTGAACACAGTACTCCAGATGGGGCCTCACCAGTGCTGAATAGAGAGGAATAATCCTTCCCTTGAGATGCTGGCAATGCTTCTACTAATGTAGTCCAGAATGCCATTAGCCTTCTTGGCAACAAGGGCACACTGTTGACTCATATTCAGCTTATTTTCTATTGTAACCCCCAGTTCTCTTTCTGCAGAGCTGCTGCTCAGCCAGTCAGTTCCCAGACTGTACCAGTGCCTAGGATGGTTCCACCCTAAGTGCAGGACTTTGCACTTGTCCTTATTGAACCCCATGAGATTTCTTTTGGTCCAATCCTCCAATTTATCTAGGTCTCTCTGAATTGTAGCCCTAGCCTCCAGTGTATCTACAATTCACCCCAGCCTGGTGTCATCTGCAAACTTGCTGAGGGTGCACCCTATGTTGTCTACCAAGTCATTGATGAAGACATTGAACAAAACCGGCCCCAGGACTGACCCCTGGAGCACTCCCACTTCATACCAGCTGCCAAACATATATCAAGCCATTGATTACTACCCTCTGAGCCCTATGATCCAGCCAGTTTTCTGTCCACTGTACAATCCATTCATCAAGCCAGTACTTGCTTATTTTGCCCACGAGAATGTTGTCACAGACTATATCAAAAGCCTTGCTAAAATCAAGCTACATCACATCCACTGCTTTCCCTGCATCCACAGAGCCAGTCATCTCATCATAGGAGGCAATCAGGCTGGTCAGGCATAACTTGCCCCTGGTGAATCCATGCTCACTGTTCCTAATCACCTTCTTCTCCTTCAAGTGCTTAAAAAATTGATTCTTTGAGGATTCACTCCATGATTTTTTCAGGGACTGAGGTGAGGCTCACTGATCTATAGTTCCCTGGATCCTCCATTTTCCCTTTCTTAAATAGGGGCACTATATTTGCCCTTTTTCAATCATTCCAGACCTCTTCTGATCACCGTGAGTTTTCAAAGATGACGGCCAGCAGCTCTGCAATCACATCAGCCAACTCCCTCAGCACCCTTGGTTGCATACTGTCTGGCCCCATGGACTAGTATATACTATTTATAAATAGTCCCTAACTTGTTCTTTTGCCACTGTTTGCTGCTCACCTCCTCCCCAAACTGTGATGGCAGGTGCAGTAGTCTGGGAGCTGACCTTTCCTGTGAAGACTGAGATGAAAAAGGCATTGAGTACTTTAGGCTTTTCTGCATCCTCTATCACTAGGTTGCGTTCCTTATTCAGTAAGGGATCCACACTTCGGCTGAGATGAGACACCAGGGAGAGGACCCAGGTATCTACAGGGGAGCAGCCACAGAAGGACCAAGGGGTACAGATCTAACTGCATCCCCATCTGTGCAAAGCCTCACCAGCAGGTATACCCAGGGCCACCAGGACAGGACCTGGACAGCCCCAGAAACATCACTGGGACCCATCGCAGGAAAATACCCCCCTGACAGCTCACTGATCCAGGCCACGGTATTTGAGTGGTTGTGGCCCCCAAATTTCCCAGCAGGCAAGCAGCAGGACCCCAAGGGTCACCAGGACATGAGAAAATGGCCTTCAGGACATTATAGCACTTGGACAGTTGCCAGCTGACCCAGGGAATCAACTCCCACTGGGCATCCGCAATGTGGGATCATGTGAGAGTTGTACAAGTCGTGCCACACATGGTACAGAGTGCTGATGAAAAGAGTCCGGTGCAGTGAGCATCACTGCCCTGCTCACCTGCTCCAACTACGTGATTTCAGTTTGAGTTTATTTATCAGTTTGCTGGTCAGGCATGCCATAACCACACTCTTATCTAGAACTAAAGGCAGGCCTTCTGTGGGAGTAGACGGTGCCTGCAATACCATCAAAACCGAGCCAGACCACCCAAGTGGATAGGGGTG
>NW_005841903.1:305569-307104 GCF_000455745.1 Alligator sinensis
CTCATAGAAGAAGCACCAGCTGAGGAGTCCAGGGTCACAGAAAAACACAGGGCAACACCTTCCAGTAGAAACTCAGGTAACGTCAAGTCATGGCAGGTGACTTTTTTTTACATGACATGCAACTCCTGCTCCTCTTATTCCCTGTCTGTCCTTCCTGAACAGTTTATACCATCCATGACAGTGCTCCAGTCATGCGAGCTCCCACCAAGTCTCTGTTTTTCCAATCACATCATAGTTCCATGACTCTGCAAGAACTTCTAATTCTTCCTGCTTGTTTCGCAGGCTCTGCGCATTTGTGTAAAGGCACCTAAGATTGCCCTGATTTCTCAAGAAAAATAAGAACACTTTCCCTGTTGCCCCTTCTGCTTGCTCTTCCTCCACGTCACCCACTCCCTCACTTACCTCAGGGCTTTGGTCTCCATCCCCCGGCAAACCTAATTTAAAGCGCTCCTCACTAGCTTAGCAAGCCTGTCTGTGAAGATGCTCTTCCTTCTCTTTGTCAGGTGGATCCAACCTCTTCCTAGCAATCCTTCAAACATCATCCTGTGGTCCAAGAAACCAAAGCCCTGCTGACAACACCACCTACACAGCCATGCACTTATCTGCAGAATGTACCCACTCCTGCAGGGCCCATTCCCTTGACCAGAAGGATCAAAGAGAACACTTCCTGAACCCCTGTCACCCTTGCACCCAGAGCCTTGTAATCACTTTTGATCTACTCAGGGTCTCCCTTGGCAGTATCATTGGTGCCCACATGGATGAGCACAATGGGGCTGTAGTTGAAGGGCCTGATGAGTCTTGGTAATCCTTCTGCGACATCTTGGATACAGGCTCTAGGCAAACATCAGACTTCCCAAGACAACAGGTCAGGTCAGCAGATGGATCCCTCCATCCCCTGCAGAAGGGAGTCTCCAACCACCACCATCCAGAACTTCTTCTTGGTGGTGGCTGTCTCAATCCTTCCTACCTTGGAGAGGCGTGGCCTGTCTTCTTCCACCAATGGAACATGCTCCTTGCCCTCTGTTGCTAGGGTTTCATACCTATTCTCCAGACAAACCACTACAGGTGGAGATGAAGATTTCTGTTTGCTGCCAGGTCACAAGCTTCCAGCTTCCACCTTCCTGGGAGTCCACGTCCTCTCCCTTCTCTAGTGCTGCCTCTGACAGTTCTTCCTCCACAGTCCCAGAGGTCTCCTTCAGCATCAGTTCAATTCATTAAGGATTCTGGCTGAAAGCCATATTCCCAAAAACAACATAACAGACATACAACCATAATATAAATTTAAACAAAAATAACAGAAATGCAAATATAATTCATAGATTTCATAGATTTCATAGACATCAGGGCTGGAAGGGACCTCGGAAGATCATCGAGTCCAGCCCCCCGCCCAAAGGGCAGGAAGTCAGCTGGGGTCATAGGATCCCAGCAAGATAAGCATCCAGTTTCATCTTGAAGGGGTTCAATGAAGGCGCTTGAACCACCTCCGGTGGCAGGCTGTTCCAGACCTTGGGGGCTCGGACAGTAAAGAAATTCTT
>NW_005841903.1:308991-311247 GCF_000455745.1 Alligator sinensis
GACTAGGTCATCCCCAGTAGCCAGTACCAGGTCGAGCAGCACTTTGCCTCTCGTTGGCCCATAGACTTCTTGAGTCAGGTAGAGGTCATCCACGCACGAGAGGAAGCTCTGCGACCGCTCAGATTTTGCTGAGCGATCCTCCCACAAGATGTCCAGGTAATTGAAGTCACCCATGACAACCATGATCCTGGAGCAAGCTGCCTCAGCCAATAATGAAATAGGGCCAAGTATTATAAAAACATTATTCCTACTCCTAGAATTAACATAATCAAGTACAAATATGGTGATAAATCAGATCATGCATCTATAAAAATGTGCATAGGTCCACAATTAACACAGTAAAAAACAACTATAATGATAACGTTTATTGGTCATATTGACAGTAAAGGAATGATTAAATTTGACCACTCCAGCCTTGTAAGCAAAAATTGCAAGACGGTTTACTAAATATGAATGTTTGCTGGAGAAGCCATATTCATTTCTCTCTATTTAAGAAGTATGTCAATTTCTGCAAGAACGGTGATAAATACTTTCTCGTTATGTCATTATATACAAGACATTCTAAGACATAATGAATAGTGTCTTCCAAAACTCCTAGACAGGCTGGGCAACATCTCTTAGTCCTTGGAATGGAAGTCTACATCCAGCCAAAACAGCTGTGGGTATCTGTTCAGTCCTGAGTCTAGTCAAAGAGGTTCACCATTTATTGTTGAGATCCAGCTGTAAATACTCTTCTCCCCCTGTGGCAGGGCACTGTTGGTGCCTGCCACTTTTAGGCCTAGGCCAGGGAGATGGCAGGTGTCTGTGCCATTTAATGCCCAGCTCTCTCTGTGTTGCGGGGTGGGGGGGAGGGGAGCAGTTTGAGACCAGCCAGCAGGAGAACAACATCTCCCTGCTGAGCTCCTTGGGCCAGGAACAACTTGGAGGTATATGGGCTGGGGCTATGGGATGAAAGGGGCCCCAGGGCCTGGGCATGACCTAAATCTGCACCCTGCCAGGGTAGAGAGGCCTGGTGGAACTGCCGGTGGTGCAGCAGCCCCAGGAAGTGCCAGGACCATGAACCTCCGTGGTGAATGGCAGATAGGGCACGCTTGATAATCTCCAGCCCCTGCAGTCTTGACTGGGGAAAGCCCAGGCCTGTGAGATCCTTGAGATGCCTGAGGCTCAGTTTGATCCAGTGGAGTTGTGAGGGAGAAGAGGCAACTGGCTCAGACCTGACTGGATGGACCCTCCGCTGGTCCATGCTGGGACTAGGACCCAAGGGAGGTGTCAAAAGTGCCAGTGACCCACTGCGAGTGATGCCCAGAGCAAGAGGCTCAGGATCCCAACTGGCCTGAGGGTGGGGCCAGGGCCTAAGGAAGAGTCAAAGGTCCCAGAGAGGGGACTACAGGCAGAGAGGGAGAAGGGTTACAGGAGAGCTTAGCTGCCTGGGATGTCATCTGGGAGGCATGGGCCCCAGTGAAGAGGAAGTTTCGGAGCTGGGGATATCAACCCTGGTCATCGGGGTCTTAAATGGGAAGTCTCCTGCCTGAGTAACATCATAATCATTTATCATCGAGGAGTGGCAAGAGAAAGAGGTGGGCGGTTAACCTAGAGACAGGTGGACGGGCCAACATCAAACCGGCCCCGGGAAACCCGCCCCCCTGATGCCCCTCCCCCCAATCTAATTTTCAAAGGATATATAGAGGGGCTATGAAAGTAGCTTTGGCCACTGCAAAATCATTCTGCCTGGCAATATCTCAGAACCTCTGTAAAACCTGGACCTTTTCTATGGAGGAGAAGAGTCTTTCATTTCCGGGCAGGCCCGGATGAGCTCCATCCGAGGGTGCTGAAGGCACTGGCTGACATCATTGCAGAGCCACTAGCGGGAATATTTGAAAGCTCGTGGCGCACGGGCCAAGTCCCGGGGGACTGGAAAAGGGCCAACGTGGTCCCCATTTTCAAAAAGGGGAGGAAGGAGGACCCGAGCAACTATAGACCAGTCAGTCTCACCTCCATCCTTGGCAAAGTCTTTGAAAAAATTATCAAGGCTCACATTTGTGAGAGCCCGGCAGGACAAGTTATGCTGAGGGAAAACCAGCACGGGTTCGTGGCAGGCAGATCGTGCCTGACCAATCTAGTTTCTTTTTATGACCAGGTTACGAAACGCCTGGACACAGGAGGAGAGGTGGATGTCGTATACTTAGACTTCAGAAAGGCCTTCGATACGGTATCCCACCCCATACTGGTGAACAAGTTAAGAGGCTGTGACTTGGA
>NW_005841903.1:311262-327145 GCF_000455745.1 Alligator sinensis
GTGTGTGTGTGTGTGTCTGTATATATGTATATATATATGACATTGTGTGTATGATATTGATATACGAATTAGCGATCTGTGACTAACTTTTGGGGTGTATAGTGTATGTGCTTGAATTGGTAATAGGTATGCATGTGCCTAGGCTGGTTTGAATGTGTATGTGCCTAAGCTGGTAGTGTGTGTGTGTGTGTGTATACACCTAATTGATTTGTGTGTTTGTATATGTGCAATTGTGTTACACCCTCCTATCTAACAGCACAATGACCTGCTGGGTGGCACGGAAGTGGAAAGGGATCTTGGAGTCCTAGTGGACTCCAAGATGAACATGAGTCGGCAGTGTGACGAAGCCATCAAAAAAACCAATGGCACTTTATCGTGCATCAACAGATGCATGACAAATAGGTCCAAGGAGGTCATATTTCCCCTCTATCGGGCGCTGGTCAGACCGCAGTTGGAGTACTGCGTGCAATTCTGGGCGCCTCACTTCAAGAGGGATGCGGATAACCTGGAGAGGGTCCAGAGAAGGGCCACTCGTATGGTTAAGGGCCTACAGACCAAGCCTTACGAGGAGAGACTAGAGAAACTGGATCTATTCAGCCTCCGCAAGAGAAGGTTGAGAGGCGACCTTGTGGCTGCCTATAAGTTCATTACGGGGGCACAGAAGGGAATTGGTGAGGTTTTATTCACCAAGGCGCCCCCAGGGGTTACAAGAAATAATGGCCACAAGCTAGCAGAGAGCAGATTTAGATTGGACATTAGGAAGAACTTCTTCACAGTTAGAGTGGCCAGGGTCTGGAACGGGCTCCCAAGGGAGGTGGTGCTTTCCCCTACCCTGGGGGTCTTCAAGAGGAGGTTAGATGAGTATCTAGCTGGGGTCATCTAGACCAGCACTCTTTTCTGCTTATGCAGGGGGTCGGACTCGATGATCTATTGAGGTCCCTTCCGACCCTAATATCTATGAATCTATGAATCTATTGTCTTTGACATTATGTCCCATCCCGAGAAATACAAAAGTACAGGAAAGAAAAGCTAGCCAGGGGGATTACGAGAAGGGGGATTATTGATATCTTCTATATAGCACAATTTGAGCAAGCAAGATGGTAGGAGAGACAGGATTTAAAACCAGAATTCCATCATACTAATAATAATATTAGTTAAAATAGAATCTAATCCTGTCTCTAATTCCAAGAAGGATACAGAAGTTGAAGAAGGAAGACCCAGAAGATCCCTGAGAAACTTATTTTGAGGTATGTCTACATCATTACTGGCTGCATACCCATACTTCAGCGCCGTACAGGATCTGAGACTCAAGTTTGGCTTTATATGTTAATATAGGAGCTTGGACTAATCATCCTGCTGTGGTCTCATAAAATTTCTTGATAGCCACTGCCAATTGGGCTGCCTTAGTTTTAACTAACTGAATGTAGTGTTTCCTTGATGGAAAAGCTGTAAACATCACACCCAAGTAACTATAGCTTTTTAACAATTTTGCGTTAGATTCCTCCATGTTCCATGGGTATTTCATCAAATGGCTTCCCCAAAACATTATTAGCATCAAATCAATGAACTGGTAGAGGATGCTTCAGAGCCTCACCACCTCCTCCTGCAGCTCTCTTGTTTGTACCCTGAGGCACACCACCAGGAGGCACTGCTCACACCGCAGGCACTCCCTGACCTGGCTGTCACCATAAAGAACCTACAAGCTGCAGTCCCCACAGCACCAAACCTGGACCTGAGTGTAAGCCTTGATGGTGAGTGGTCCTGCCTGGACAGAAACCTCACAGGGGCAAAAGAAGGCAGTGGCAGTGGCTCTGGCATTGCAACATCCTCCAGCCATTTCTTTGGGTCTCTTAATCTGCCTCTCCTCTCTGACTGCCCTTCTTCCAAGCATACCTTCCCTAGCAAACTCACCAAGTCCAGTAATCTAACCTGACCTTCTGCATATTTCAGCCCAAAGAACTTCACCTAGTAATTTCTGCATCAAGCTCAACTTTTGTTTGAGGTATAATATGTATTTGTGAGAGATGCACAGGTTTAATTTAAAGGTTTCAACTGATAGATAATTCAAAACCCCTGAGGGTAAATCTTTCTGAGTGCCTGGATTACCTGCACAGTTAAAAATGTATGCATTATTTCCACTCTGAAGGTGTTTACCTTCAGCTTCTAATCAGTGAATACTGTTATATCTTTTCTGCTGCCTGAGTGAATTTCTAGACCTTAATAAGGTACTGCTTAAAAAATGAATTGGGCTAGCAGGGATTAAAAATTGAGTTGGGTATGAAATTAATAGAAAAACATAATTCTCAACAATATGAAGATTGGAACAAGGGTTGCTTTTCCTTCAGCCTATTATACATAGGCATGGAAAAACCCAATTTTTATTTTTTTAATAATTTTGACAAATAATATCAATCTTTATTTTTAAGCATTTATTTAGATTTTTATCAATTTAAATTTTCAGGATTGAGCAAAATTAGGAGTGAAGGGGTGGACAATTTATTAATTAATGACTAACATAACTACCGTAGTTATGTTACAGGGAGAAGTTATGTTACCGTAGTTATGTTACTGTAGCTCTGCCACCAGCTGAGCGGCAGAGTTGCCATCAGTCCTGGCTCTGCTATCCTGTAGTTCCCTTACCTGCTTTGTCCCTTTCTCTTCCTTTGCTCACAGTCCCCTGAGGTTTCTGGAGAGTTGCAGTACAAGCTACGGTCATCATGGCGCTCCATCAGCCATCACTTTTCTTACGTCCCCTTTCTATAAGGTTTAGTTGTTGCTGATTGATATTTTTCATCAATCTGAGAGTGTGAGGTGAAATTGACATTTATCAATGTTTACCGATAAAAATCAAATTCTGCTATGCCTATATATATGGCACAACAATGTCCCCTACCAATATTTGCTTAGCTGTCTTTCAGTATTTTTAGAGGATAGTATTACACCTCACAAGGAATACACCTTTCCCTCAGCCATAATGAACAATCCAAACTGAGAATGTACTGTATATGTTAGTGAAAAAGGCACATTTTAATGTAATTATAACTCTATCAGTTCTAACTCTAAAACCAGGATATTTGTTATGGATAGAAGATAATAATATTAGTAGACAAACATGGGAGTCTGCTATTAATAGTCAACCATTTGTGGCACAGCATCAGATTTCAACAATCAATTAAGTGGGAGTTTTAGCTCTGAGCTCCTAACATAGTTACTTTTACAACTGACAATTGACTACTATATTCCATTACCAGTATTAACCTACCTGATTTTTCATTCATCAGAGCACAAGTGCATGTGGCCAGTATACACTGCCAATATTTTAAGTCAAGGAATTCCTGCAAAGAATTCTTCCCTACCCACTTAAGATGTGCTCTTCTGGTCCTTGCAGAAGAGAGACATCAAAGCATCTACTTAAAATCAATGCTTTCTCATATCCAAAAACCAAGGAAGCCACTTGAAAAACAAAAGATAGTGGCATATGCTGGCAACATTTATACATTGTTTCTAAAGACTACAATGACACCATTGACCTGTATCTTGAAGCAAAGCCTTGTGGACAGTAGATCCGTAAGTTATCTTTCTGCCTTTTCTCTTTGCAAACATCTGCCAACCTGGCTCCTCAACAAAGTATCATCTTGCAAAAGATTTTGATAGGTCCCAAGGATAAGTGACCGACAGGGTAATGATTTAACAAATAGGACAAATGCCATACATATCAGGAAGGGCAACGTTCAACTGCAGGGCTGAGGAGCCAAGATGCTCATGCTCATTAAGAGCACAAAGGTTACCATACAGACTATTTGAAGTATTAAACACTTTGAAAGAGCTGTGTCATCTCTGAATTGGTTTACCATACAAGTAGTAACCCAATATCTACAGTACATGCCAGAGAACAGATTCATATTTTCCTTTTTTATTACTGCATGAACAACAACAACAATGGCAGTTTCCACTGCTTGACCCTGTAACCATTAAAAAAAAAAAAGAGAAATATTGAGCTAAAAGGTTAACTGGTGTCTTGTTGGAAACTTGATACTTACACCAGAGCGAAACAGAGTGAAAGGTGTTCAGTAGTAGAAACTGTGCTTAAAGAAAGGTTTCTACAGTGCAATATATCTGGAAACCCTTAGCTGGGCAGCACAAACTATAGAACTGGACAGCTCTGGATAACATGGGAGACAAGCCAAAATGTCTTGCAGACTCACTGATTAATGTAGCCTTCTATATATTCCTGTGTAGTTCCAGTGACAAGTTAAATCTGCCTTCCCTGAGCAAACCTGTGAATCATTACCACTATTGCAGGTGAACTTCTCCCTGTAAATATACAGTAACTGCTGCTGGCATATGGGTTCGTTGCTACTGTTAATGCATAGGGCCTAACTGTATCTTAAAAACCCCTAACCAATACTACTTGCTTTATATGAATAGAAGTCAAAATGTACCATTATTTCATTGAGTACATTCTGTGGCATTACTGTGTCAGCAATAAATACAGATCAGTTTTAAAGCTACCATCGAGATGATTAATAGAAGAGCTCTTCTGTGAAATGCATAATGAACTAACCAGCTATGGCTGCACAAGTGCAGAGCAAGAAGTTGTTATTTTTAAGCATGGTACCTTCAGCTCAGTTGTACAAATTTAAGCAGATAAGATCTGGGCAGATTTTTAAGACTGACTTGGAAAATGAAATTTGTTTACATTGAAAAGCTGGCACTCTGAACTTCATAGAGTTTTTGGACTTTACAACTTGGGGCAGAAATATCTATGTTCACATTGGACTTTTAGGTCCGAGGCAGAATCAATCCAAGTTATAGGGTTTTCTGTAAATGGCACACTTTATATTGGTAGTGAACAGAACTCACAGTCATCTTCTAGTCAGGGGCGGGGGGGAGGGGGAAGGTATACACTGGTTTGGTGTGCTCCAATCACCTGTACTGGTAAAAGTGTAATGTCTGTACCTGGCCTTACAGAACTGGTTGATAGCTGGTAGAGGTTCACCTGTAGTACACATACAAAAGCTACATAAGTTAGGGTAAAAGTTATATAATTTATTCCAACATTAGCAATGTAAACAGAATCCATGTGTTCTATGCAGCATGATACTTTCACAGAGAATATGATTTTAGGAGGTGATAGTAAGCAGAAACAAACTGAATTTTATCAGTAGATGTTAAGAGTCATGAACCAAAAAGATGAAATCAGAAGGGAAATACAGATGAAGATGAAGAACCCCCCTCTGCACCCAATGGACTCCGGGAACCTTCAATGACAGACCGCTCATAGATTTCATAGACATTAGGGCTGGAAGGGACCTCAGAAGATCGAGTCCAGCCCCCTGCCCCAGGGACAGAAAGTCAGCTGGGGTCATAGGATCCCAGCAAGATAAACATCCAGGTTTCTCTTGAAGGCATTCAAAAGTAGGTGCTTGAATCACCTCTGGCGGCAGGCCATTCCAGACCTTGGGGGCTCAGCCAGCAAAGAAGTTCTTCCTTATGTCTAGCCTGAAATGGTCTTGCAGGAGTTTATAACTGTTCAACCTTGTCATCCCTTGGGGTGCTCTGGTGAACGAACGTTCCCTCGGATCCTGGTGAACACCCCTTATAAACTTATAGGTGGCCATCAGATCATGCCTGAGCCTGCGCTTTTCCAGGCTGAAGAGTCCTATAGCTCTCAGTCTCTTGTCGTAAGGTCTGTTTTCCTGATCTCTGATCAAGATCTCGAAGATCCGTGCCAGGGGCTAAGCTATGATGCAGGCCAGCTCCTTGAGTAGTCTGGGGTGTAAATTGTCAGGGCCGGCTGACTTGAAGGTGTCCAGGCTCTCAAGCTGTTCCTTCATGAGGTCAGCACTGATGGAGAACAAGGAACCACCCTCACTTAGGCTTGCATATGTTTTGTTCTAATGGTTAACTCCAAGGCAGAGGGCAAGGAAGGGAATAAGAAACACCTAGAATGTATTCCAAAGGGTGACTAGGTTCCAGACTTTGCTTTCCTTTTAACATTCACAGATGAAAGTCACCACTTAAATCTAGTTAGCTCTCAGTAGGAACAATGTATGTACAAAGCTGTATTTTCAGGAAAATTTTATAGACTAAGTTTTGCACAACTTTCAGTTAATCTGAGTTTTTCTCTTGTGATCAAACACTTGAAAATCAAGGAGGTAAGACTTTTTCCGCTTGTATAAGAGAATCTGGGTACTTTCCAGCTGATGGATGGATCATCTGAAGATCAAAGTCCATGCCTTTAAACAGTAATAGAAATACTGCTGTGATACAAATCTATAGTGCCAATTATTACTTCTGGTTTTACCTGCTAAGGAAGTAGCATCTATATTAGCATCTAATGGCTATTCAGACAATAAAAAACTAGAACTGATGATTGCATTAAACTGTATTCGCATGCATAAACCATGAGGCCTCATCTAACATTAATCTTGTAGGGTTAAATCCAGCACAGTATGTGCAATTTAAAGAATTGATTTCTCATTTTTGCATTCAATAATATAAATAGTTATTTTATAATTAAATTGCACCTACTTTTAGATGTAGCAAAGATGCTTTTTCAATGATTGAAAAGTTACTTTGCAAGAGTTTAACCTACATAAGACTTAAGAAGCAACAGGGTCCATCTGAGTTACAGCTTCAAACACTTTTATGCATTATACTGTAGGACTCTCTCAGAAAGAAAAACTTTAACTCTGAGGTAGATGTTGCAAAATATCAGAAAGTTTTGCTATAATATACGCATTTTTCATCTGCTTTTCAAATAAGGATGGTATATTTATTAATTCTGATGGATAGTGGCAGTTACACAAAGTTTGTTTCTTGATAAATTGAACAGTAAAACTTGTGTTCGGTGGAGTTTAAACATGATTGCACATGGTTTGTGGTTGTTCAAAGTAAAGCAGACACACCTGTATTCTAATATTATAAAAGCCTTAGTCTGCCTGTCCATAACTCTTTATTGGCACTCTGATTGGCTGATGGAAACAACCAATCAGAGTGTGAATAAAGCATTCAGACAGGAGGTGGTGGTGTGGTAGAGTGCTGCCATGATGGTGGCCTTGCCCCCCCCCACCACCTCGCTCTTTGGAGGTGGTGGTAGCGGCGCAGGGAGGAGCAGGGTCGGGGAGCGCTGCTGACCTTGCCCCCTCTCTCTCCTGTGCTGCTCCCTCCCGATGCACCCGTCCCAGCCCCGAAATGGAGGGTGGAGGGGAGCAGTGTGGCCTGGCCCAGCCCTGAAACAGCATCAGGGAAGGCAGGGGGTAGGCTCAGCTGCAGCCCCACAATGGTGGGGCCCAATCCCGCATCAGTGATGGGGAGGGTGGGAGGGGCCAGGCCCAGGCCCACAGCAGAATGGGGAAAGGGGGAGCAGGCCCAGCCCCAAAGGTGGGAGGGGGTGCCGGACGCAGGCCTCTCTCCCCACCTGCACCCCTTCCTATCATTCTTGATGGGTAATTGGCTAGTTTACTAATAGGAACTAAAACACCCAAGGATGCAGTCCCACACCTTTCATGCAAACTTTTGCGAACCCTCACAAGTTGTCAGTGGGCCATCTACACAGGATGCTATGACACTGTAGCAGTGTGCTACGGTGACATAGCTCGTCGCTATGGCAATGTAGTGTCAGCAGGCACAAACTGTGATGCCAACACTACTGTTTAATAGCAATGAGCCATTGCATAGTAGTATTGGAAATGAACCATGCACCACCGGGACTACACAGTAACAGCAGTTTGTTCCCCCACAATAAGCTGTAAATGTTGCAGAACTGACCACTATATATAGCTCTAAGTCAGAGGTAGGCAATTATTTGGGTTGGAGGGCCACTTAAGGAGTTTCCATGTGCTGTTGCAGGCCAGATGGGGAGGGGTGCTGATGCTGCCTGGCCCCAGGCTGAGGGTGCCAGACAGAGCAGGCTGGTGTGGTCTCCATGGAAACTGGCCAGGGGCCCCCACAGGGCCAGGGCTCAAACAGGTGGATGGGATGGGGCCGGGGACAGGTGGGGAGTGGCGTCCAGGAGTGGGACAGGTGGGTAGGGGCCAGGATCACAGGGTGTAATTGTAATGTGGGGCTGGGGCTGGGGCCAGGGCCTGGGGCAGAGCTGTGACCTGCTCCCCACACATTCTGCCCTGAGAACTGGCACCCATCACAGGGACATGTGGGGAGTAGATCACAGCCCTGGCCCTGCACTGTCACCACCCTGCAAAACTGGCCCTGGCTCCCCACCCACCCATCCTCCTCTTAGACATCACTCCCTGCCTGCCTATGGCCCCATCCCAGCCAGCCAGTTCTCCAAGCTGCTGGGTTGTGCTTCTCACGGCCTACGTGCTGCGCTGCGGCTGCATGCTTGCATGGGCATTTATCAGCCAAATTATTGGCCACATCAGGCCAATCCCCAATACAATCAATTTTCTTTATTGACTGTATTGGGAATCGGCCTGGTGCCAATCTGATATCGGACCAATGTATTGGTGCACCTCTACCGCATTCATCTATCAGATGAGTCACAGTGAACTCATTTAGTATTCATTAAATCTTTCACATATAATCGAATTTAAAGTTTCATTAAGCAAGTTATACCTAAGATATAATAGTCCACTTACTGGGTAAAACTGTATGATTCAGGAGAATATATGAACCTCTACAACACTGAAGAAAAAAAACTGTACTACCATCACCAGCTACTTACCCATTGGGTTGTGGCTATCAGAAGGGAATTAAAACAACTCAAGAGAGCAGCTATAATTTTGAAAGATACTACACCAGGAACCAGAAACCCGCTGGCACGCTTGCCAGAGCATGGCATACGAGGCCATTTACCTCGGCATCCCACAGCTGACCAGGATTCTGGGCAGCTTCTGCCAGCAGCCAGGAGGCTGCAAACAGCTGCATAGGGCTCAGCAGCCCTGGCAGGAGTTCCATAGGTACACCGGCTGTGCACACACTTCTGGGCACATGGCTGAGAAGAGGTCTGGGGCAGGGCAACCCTGGCTCCTCCCCCACCATCCACCCAGAGGCACACATGCAGCTGCCACCACAATGGAGCCAGTGCCTGCCTTGCAGAGACCAGCAAAGCTGTTTACAGCCTTCCAGCCACCTGCTACAGCTGTCCAGAGCCTACGTCAGCTGTGGAAGGCAGATGGGAGGCTGCAAACAGCTGTGCTGGGTTCCAGACCCCCGACACTGGCTCCGTGGCAGCGGTGGGTATATGCATGGTTTGCAGCGCTTGCCAGAGAAGGGCCTGGGACAGTACAACCCTGGCTCCTTTCCTGTCATCCACCTGGAGGTGCATGCGCAGCGGCCACAGAGCTAGGACTCTGGAGCCTGGCACAGCTGTTTGCAGCCTCCCACCTGCCTGCTACAATGGCACAGAGCCTGGCCCAGCCCTGAAACAGCATCCAATGCGTCCAAGACCGCCCAGCCCGTCCTTCTCCAACAAGCCCCCATGGTCCAGGGCATAGCAGCCTCCGTAGGTACCCGCTCCCTGTTCCTCAGGGCCCACAGGAGGGGTGGTGATGCAGCGGGAGGGGTGGCAATGTGGCGGGAGAGGTGGCAACACCCGAGACGCAGCAGGACAGGCGGTGGCCCAAACAGGCGGTGGCCCGAACAGGCAAAGATGCCTGGTCAGGCCACACAGTTATTTGACATATTTTGTTATCTGGCACCCTCCATTCCCCCTGGGTGCCAGATAACAAACCTTTTACTGTAGTTATATATAAAAAGGTAGCAGTGGCAACGCATAGGGGGTGCATGGGGGTGCACGCACATCCCCTGAGAATGCTGGTGCACCCCTGACCGGCCGCGCTCACCGCTCAGGCAATGGGCAGGGAGGGCAGGCAGAAGCGCCGGTGCCCCCCCTGCAAGCGTCAGCCAGGGAGTAGGAGTACTGTGGCTTCAGGATCAGCCGCAGGGGGACATCCCCCATGGCTTGTGAGATTGGCTGCAGGGAATCCCTGGTCAGTGAGATTGGCCGTGGGGGGACCCGCCCCGGTCATTGACTGGTCACTGGGGGAGTATGTGCCTCCCCCTGACTAAGGTGGTACCAGTCACCTATGAAAGGTAGTGAACTAAAGTGAGTATTTACAGGTTATAAATACATATTACTATATACATACCCAAATACAAACAGGTAAGCATAATGGTCCCAAATGATATGAACAGGTAAATACAATAAATGGTACTCTAAAATACAAGGCTTACAGTTAACCGTCACTAAACATTTCAAAAGTACACAGTGTGTATCAAACCATCAATAAACACTCCAAAATACAAGATGCAAGAGTTCTCTAGTGGTTTCCCTCCTCTAGGGGATCTCTTCATCCTGCCTCTTTATTGAGGCTAACTTCCCCAAGTGTCACTCCCCAGTGGGAGACCCGTAGCCCCACTGACCCACGTGTCCCAAGGAGCCAGGTGGGGCAGTTTTCCTAAGCTCCCTGGCCCAGCTCATGTTTCTCCAAGGGAGGGTTCAGCCCAGGCCTCAGGGGAGCGGCGTGACTTGATCATTTGACCCACTGGATTTATTCTTCTGAGTAGTACTTGCGAGCCTGGGCTGCCTTGTGTATACCCAGGGCTGTGCCGCTCTGAATGCTGATCCCCACACTCAGGTACTGCTCCATTTCTAGGGCCCTTGTGGACCTACCACAGGGAATGGGTCCCAGACCACCCAGCACCTCCTTCTCCAGGGCCTTATCCCCCGCAATGACTCACCCCACGGTAGTGCTGATTCCTGTGCTCAGCCTCACAGCATGTTTGGAAACCTGAGCCACCTTGCTGTGGCCCCCAGGGTCCCAGTCCCTTGCGGACCATCTGAGCAGCAATGCCTGCATCACAGTCCAGCCTCATTCTGGGGTGGGAGACACGAGCTGCCTCACTGCAGCTCCCAGGGCCCAGTCCCTCACAGACCCTCAGTGCAGTGATGCCTGCACCGCCCACCACTTCTGTCCAGCAATAAAATCTTTCGGGCTCTTCTGGGCAGCCGGATACGCTCACTGGGCAGCATTCCCAGCTCTTCTTGGGCCCTGGAACCTCTTCCTTCTTCTTCATCTCTCACCAACACACCCACATGCTCGGCTCACAGCCCCTTCTGGGGCTCTGCCCCGAGATTGAAAATGAACCAATTATGGGGGCTGCAACTACTGTTCCTATTTAAGTCCACTCCTGCCCCCTCCTTTGGAGTAGGGGGGAAGCGAACTCTCTTTCTGGATCCTCCCCTGCCTATCTCTGATTGGTGGGTTTTGCCCCACCAATCATATTTGCTGTCTCCTAAGCCCAGACAACCAATCGAAGCCCGGCAAGCCCACCACGTCAACTTGAATAGCAGCAGTACACAAAACAGTACCTGGTTGAGCCAGGTAGTAACAGGCAAAAAGATTTCAGTTTATTGGTTCTCTTACAGGTATCACAGGTAAGATTATCCAGAAGAAAGGTCATCTGACATTTGGGATGGTGTTTGACATACACACAGATCTGGTTCTAGAAGTCAGGTTTTGGAAAAGCTACACAATTTCTCCCTTCACAATTTCTCTCTCTGGACTTGTTTCATGCGACACTTTTTTTTTCTTTAAATCAAAGGGACTATAATTCTGCACTACAATCCTGAGAAAAATAGGTGATGGTTTTTCTTCTTCTGTCTTCTTTCATAGAATCATAGAAAATTTAGAGTTGGAGCAGACCTCAAAAAGTCATCTAGTCCAACCTCTTCTCAAAGAAGGACCATCCCCAAATATATCCTAGCCAAGGCTTTGTCTAGTCGGGTCTTAAAAACCTTCAAGGATGGAGGTTCCACAACCTTTCTAGGTAACCTATTCCAGTACTTCACTACCTTCCTAGTGAGAAAGATCTTCCTAATATCTAACCTAAACTTCCCTTGTTGCAACTTGAAACCGTTGCTCCTTGTTCTGTTATCTGCCACCACTGAGAACAGTCTAGCTCCATCCTCTTTTGAACCACCCTTCAGGTAGTTTCCTTCAAAGACTGCCTTAAATTGTTAAGATTACAACAGCTGTGTAATCCCTGAAATTCTGAGGCTTCTAAACTGCTTGGAACCTTGGAAACTTTCAGAGAATACACCAAAAATTTAAGAATAGCCTGATGCCAGGGGAAAAAAGTTAGGTTTCAAAGATTTCATAGATGTTAGAACTGGAAGGGACCTCAAAAGATCATCAAGTCCAGACCCCCACCCTAGGGGCAGGAAGTCAGCTGGGGTCAAAGGATCCCAGCAAGATAAGCATCCAAACGTTTCTTAAATGAGTCCAGAGTAGGTGCCTGCACCATCTCTGGAGGGAGACTATTCCAGGCCTTGGGGGCTTGGACAGTAAAGAAGTTTTTCCTTATGTTCCTCCTAAAACAGTCTTGGAGGAGTTTGTGACCAGTGGTCCTTGTTGTCCCTTGGGGCACTCTAGTGAGCAGCCATTCCCCCAGATCCTGATGCACACCACTTATGTACTTATAAACTGTCACCAGGTCACCCCTGAGCCTGTGCTTTTCCAGGCTGAAGAGTCCCATGGCTCTCAGCCTCTCTTCATAAGACATATTCTCTAGCCCTCTGATCATGGGCATGGCTCTCCTCTGGACTATCTCAAGCTTCTCCACATCCTTCTTGAATTGTGGAGCCCAGAATTGGATGCAGTATTCCAGCTGCGGCCTCACCAAGGCTGAGTACAGCGAGAGGATGACATCCTGAGAGTTACTTGAGAAGCATCTATGGATGCAAGTCAGAGTTTTGTTCTCTTTACCAGCTACGACATTGCATTGGTGGCTCATGTTCATTTTGTGGTTAATCATGACCCCCAAGTCTCTTTTGGCCACGATGCTAGTGAGCACAGCACTGCCAAGCCTATAAGTGTGCTGCGGGGTCTCTCCCTGAGGTAGAGTACCTTGCATTTATTGGTATTGAATGTCATCACATTTATATCCAGCCACTTTCTAAGCATATCCAAGTCAGCCTGGATCACCAGCCTATCCTCAGGTGTGGATGCTCTACCCCAAAGTTTAGTGCCATTGGCGAACTTGGCCAGTCCACTTCTGACACCAGTGTCCACATTGTTGATAAAGACGTTAAAGAGAAACGATCCAAGGATGGAACCTTGGGGGACACCACTGGTCACGGACTGTCACGATGATTCACGTTGGTCAACTACTACTCTCTGGGTCCAACCTCGGAGCCAATTCCCCAGCCATCGGACTGTGATGTAGCCAATGCCACAGTTGGCCAATTTTTTCATGAGGGGATCATGGGACACCAAATCAAAGGCTTTATTAAATTCCAGATATATGGCGTCAATCAATTCTCCCTTGTCCATGTGATGTGTCACCTGGTCATAGAAGGAGATAAGATTGGTCTGGCAAGACCTACCCACAATAAACCCGTGCTGGCTGCCCCTCAGGATTTTGCCATCAGTCAGCTTGTCAAGAATGGTCTCTGATAATTTTTTCCCAGAATTTTACCAGGAATTGAGGTCAAGCTGATTGGCTTGTAGTTTCCCAGATCTACCTTCCTACCTTTCTTAAAGATGGGCACCACATTGGCCTTCTTCCAATCTTCAGGTACTTCACCTGAATGCCACGAGTTTTCAAATATTTTTGCCAATGGTTGGGCTATGACACCTGCCAGCTCCTTAAGTACTCTGGGATGTAATCTATTAGGACCAGCTGACATGGTGTCCAGCCTCTCAAGGTGTTCCTTTACAAGGTCTGTGCTGATGCTGGGTATAAATTCGCCTTCACCCTGGCCATCCCGCATCTTGCTAGGCAGGGTGGTCCCTTTGGGCTGATGAAAAAACAATGCAAAGTACCCATTAAGCAGGTTGGCTTTTTCCTGGATGTCAGTTATCAGTTGTTCCATTTAGTTTAGCAGGGGTCCAATGTTACCCTTGCTTTTATTCCAACTCCCCACATATCTGAAAAAGGACTTATTGTCCTTGATATGTGTAGCCAGATGGAGTTCAGTTGCAGCCTTGTCTTTCCTAGTTCATTCCCTATGGGTACGGACCAGTGCAGAATACTCCTCCTTGGCGGTGATTCCAGTCTTCCATCCTTTATAAGCCTCTCTTTTTAGGCATAGGAGGTCCACAAGTTCCCTGCTGAGCCAAGGGGGCTGCTGTGCCCTTTTGCTACCCTTCCTCTGAGATGGGATGGACATCCCTTGTGCTATCAGGATTGCTCCCTTGAGGAGCAACCACTCTTCTTGGACTCCTCTCCCTGATGAGTCATAGCCCCTTAGGTCCTCGACAACAGGCCTCCTGAGCTTATCAAAGTCAGCTTTCCTTTAGTCAAGGACTTCTGCATTGCTGACTGACTTGCCAGCTTTGCGATGGATAGTAAAATTGATCAGCTCATGATCACTGTCTCCCAGCTTTCCTTTGATTCTTAGGTCACTGACTAGATCATCTCTTTTGGCCAGTACTATGTCCAGCAACACTTTACCTCTTGTTGGTCCATAGACTTCTTGAGTCAGGTAGAGCTAGTCCATGCATGTGAAGAAGCTTTGTAAGCATTCGGATTTGGCCTAGTGCTCTTCCCATGAGACGTCCGGGTAGTTGAAGTCTCCCATGACAACCATGCACCAAGAGCGTGCAGCCTCAGCCAGCTCCTTGGCGAAGTCCTGGCCAAGCTCTTGTTCCTGGTTAGGAGGTCTGTAGTAGGCTCCTACCATTGTGTCCCCCATGCCACATTCCCCATGTATTTTAACCCAGAGGGTCTCCAGTCATCCTCCCTAGGTGCCAATGTCAACTTGAAGGGACGTGTAGCTTTCCTTGACATAGAACACCACCACCCCTTTTATCTGCACAATCTCTCCTGTACAGGGTATAGCCATCTATACCTGTGGCCCAGTCATAGGTGTAGTCCCACCAGGTCTCTGTTATCCCTATGAAAGTATAGTCATTCTTGTTTAGCAGGAGGACAAGTTCCTCCTGTTTGTTCCCCAAGCTCCTGGCATTGCTGTATAGACACACAAGTGTCCCATTGGAAGCCCTAGGCTTCCTTGCACTCCTAGGTGGACATTGTTCCAGGGCTGGGATTGGAATGGATTCCCTTGGGTGCCCTAACCTTTTGGTTTTGTAGGTATTGCCTGGTGGGCTTGCTTTGGTGGTTGTCCACACATCCCTCCGCAGGCTTAGTTTAAAGCTCATTGAGCAGGTCAGATGTTCTGGCTGAGAAGAGCTTCCTTCCCCAGTGAAGTGAGGTGGAGACAGACTCTTCCCAGCAGACCACTGCCTCTGTCACGAAAGAGCAACCTGTGATCACGGAAGCCAAAGCCTTCACGATGACACCAGCACCACAGTCTTTGGTTGACTACCTTGATCCATCTCTCCCTCCTCAGACCCACAACCGGGAGGACTGAGGAAAACACCACTTGCACCCCCAACCCCTAAGCCCTGCTCCCAAAGCCCTGTAGCCACTCATGACCCAGGTGGAATTGCTCTGAGCCATATCATTCGTGCACACATGGATAAGGAGCATAGGGTAGTGCTCGAAGGGCCAGATAAGTTTTGGGATCCTCTCTGCTACATCTCATGTTATTGACTCCAAGGTGAATATGAGCCACCAATGCCAGACCGCAGCCAGCAAGGCCAGCCATACCTTATCATGCATCCAAAGATGCATCTCAAGAAGGTCCAGAGAGGTGATACTCCCCTTCTCTGCAACTTTGGTCAGGCCGCAGTTGGAGTACTGCATCCAGTTCTGAGCGCCACACTTCAAAAGGGATGAGGCCAGCCTGGAGGGGGTTCAGAAGAGGGCTACCAGCTTGGTGAGAGGGCAGCAGGACAGATCCTATGAGGAGAGACTGAGGGACCTGAACCTGTTCAGCCTCAGCAAGAGGAGGCTGAGGGGGGACCTGGTGGCTGACTACAAACTCATCAGGGGAGATCAACAGCAAATA
>NW_005841903.1:327481-349240 GCF_000455745.1 Alligator sinensis
GGGGGGTGACCCTCCTCAGCTCCTCTCAGTTTCCCTGCAGCTGACTAGGTCTAGGTCCCTCCCTCACCACAGGCCCCACCTACCATCGGCTATGCTGGGGGTCCCTGGGCTCAACGGGGGTGCAACTGGCTTCTGACCATGCATCTGGCGCCAAAGCCAGGGACAAACTGTGGCTTTGCCATTGGCAGGCCCTTTTTAAACTGCATGCATGTGCAGAAGGGCTCGCTGACAGCGCTGCACCACTCTCGGGAGCTGGGGGTCCCCGCCCCACAAAAGAAGGGGAGAGGTAGGAGAGTGGGGGCACTTATCTCACATGCCGGGCAGCACAGGGCACATGGCTCCCTGGGGGCTGGGCCAAGTAGGAGCCGGCGGGGGTGTGACCCTCCTTGGTCTCCACCCAGCCCTGCAGCTCACTAGGTCTAGGTCTTTCCCTCCCCATGGGCCCCACCTACATCTCGCTGTGCTGGGGGTCTGGGTCAGGGTCCTGCTGGGGGTCCCTGGGCTCAACGGGGGAGCAAGGGGCTTCTGCCCATGGGTCTTGCACCAGAGCCAGGGACAAACAAGATGAAGAGGCTTGTTTTCATTTATTCTTTCTGTCATTCCCCTCCATCTTTGGGTCTCTTGCACTTATGTATGGCAACCATTCAGGTCAAATAATGAGACACATGAGAGCTGAGTGAGCAAAGAACACTGTTTTCCTCTCTTTCATTGATAACTATAGTAATTGTGAATCTCAAAAACAGATAGCAACTACCATGTAGTTACACATTATTTTCACCTACTCCCATTTTATACTGTGAAAAAATAAGTTCTCTAATTCCTGTCATACATTAATGTTCGTACACTTCCAGAATGAAGCAAATCTGAATTCTACTCAAAATCCAAATCACAGGAGTATTTCATCCACAGGAGTCAGACAAATCCACTTGATGGGATAGATGGATTCTAGCAAATGCTAAGTATAAATTATTTATCCTAGTCTAACTGAAGTCAAAATTCACATACCTCCTCTGGACAAACATTCTGTATGCATTCTTTCTTAAACAAATCTCAATGGGAAGAAAACAGGAACTGCATGTTTTTGATAGATTTATGCTTAGATTTATATGCACATGGACTGCTCAGTGCACAGATGCATTGGAGTTTTATGCAGAACTTTTTTCTACATAGATTTTATTAATTAGAGAGGACCTGATCCTGCAATTTTAAAATGAAAAAATGAAGGGTTAGTCAGGATCAATCATGGTATATTATCTCTTCTAATGGGACTTGAGTCCCACAATTACAACTGTTGCAATGTAATCCCCATTTCTAAAGTAATTCATTAGGACAAACAAAGTCCATTACATTGAACACTGTTTCTTAGATGTGGCTTTTATTCCATGGTTTCTTGGATTGGAATCATTTCCAATCCATAAGCAAAACAGCAACATTCAGTTTTCCACATTGGGCATGTCTACACAAGACGCTACATTGCCATAGTGATGAGCTATGGCAACATTGCTTGGCGCTGTTGCAGTGTAGCATCAGCAGACACTAACCATGATGCTGCTGGTACTATGCAGTAGCAACAACCTACTGCATAGCAGCTTGTTGCTCCTGCGCAATATGGGTCAGAAACAACCCATATGCTGCCAGGACTGCACAGTACCAAATGCTCTGTGGGGCACATGTGTAGACGTGCCCATTCTAATATTATAAAAGCCTAAGTCTGTCTGTCTGTCCATCTGTAAGGCTTTTTGTGGTTAATCATGACCCCCAAGTCTCTTTTGGCCACGATGCTAGTGAGCACAGCACTGCCAAGCCTATAAGTGTGCTGCGGGGGTGCTGCGGGGTCTCCCCCCGAGGTGGAGTACCTTGCATTTATTGGTATTGAATGTCATCACATTTATATCCAGCCACTTTCTAAGCATATCCAAGTCAGCCTGGATCACCAGCCTATCCTCAGGTGTGGATGCTCTACCCCAAAGTTTAGTGTCATTGGTGAACTTGGCCAGTCCACTTCTGACACCAGTGTCCACATTGTTGATAAAGACGTTAAAGAGAAACGATCCAAGGATGGAACCTTGGGGGACACCACTGGTCACGGACTGTCACGATGATTCACGTTGGTCAACTACTACTCTCTGGGTCCAACCTCGGAGCCAATTCCCCAGCCATCGGACTGTGATGTAGCCAATGCCACAGTTGGCCAATTTTTTCATGAGGGGATCATGGGACACCAAATCAAAGGCTTTATTAAATTCCAGATATATGGCGTCAATCAATTCTCCCTTGTCCATGTGATGTGTCACCTGGTCATAGAAGGAGATAAGATTGGTCTGGCAAGACCTACCCACAATAAACCCGTGCTGGCTGCCCCTCAGGATTTTGCCATCAGTCAGCTTGTCAAGAATGGTCTCTGATAATTTTTTCCCAGAATTTTACCAGGAATTGAGGTCAAGCTGATTGGCTTGTAGTTTCCCAGATCTACCTTCCTACCTTTCTTAAAGATGGGCACCACATTGGCCTTCTTCCAATCTTCAGGTACTTCACCTGAATGCCACGAGTTTTCAAATATTTTTGCCAATGGTTGGGCTATGACACCTGCCAGCTCCTTAAGTACTCTGGGATGTAATCTATTAGGACCAGCTGACATGGTGTCCAGCCTCTCAAGGTGTTCCTTTACAAGGTCTGTGCTGATGCTGGGTATAAATTCGCCTTCACCCTGGCCATCCCGCATCTTGCTAGGCAGGGTGGTCCCTTTGGGCTGATGAAAAAACAATGCAAAGTACCCATTAAGCAGGTTGGCTTTTTCCTGGATGTCAGTTATCAGTTGTTCCATTTAGTTTAGCAGGGGTCCAATGTTACCCTTGCTTTTATTCCAACTCCCCACATATCTGAAAAAGGACTTATTGTCCTTGATATGTGTAGCCAGATGGAGTTCAGTTGCAGCCTTGTCTTTCCTAGTTCATTCCCTATGGGTACGGACCAGTGCAGAATACTCCTCCTTGGCGGTGATTCCAGTCTTCCATCCTTTATAAGCCTCTCTTTTTAGGCATAGGAGGTCCACAAGTTCCCTGCTGAGCCAAGGGGGCTGCTGTGCCCTTTTGCTACCCTTCCTCTGAGATGGGATGGACATCCCTTGTGCTATCAGGATTGCTCCCTTGAGGAGCAACCACTCTTCTTGGACTCCTCTCCCTGATGAGTCATAGCCCCTTAGGTCCTCGACAACAGGCCTCCTGAGCTTATCAAAGTCAGCTTTCCTTTAGTCAAGGACTTCTGCATTGCTGACTGACTTGCCAGCTTTGCGATGGATAGTAAAATTGATCAGCTCATGATCACTGTCTCCCAGCTTTCCTTTGATTCTTAGGTCACTGACTAGATCATCTCTTTTGGCCAGTACTATGTCCAGCAACACTTTACCTCTTGTTGGTCCATAGACTTCTTGAGTCAGGTAGAGCTAGTCCATGCATGTGAAGAAGCTTTGTAAGCATTCGGATTTGGCCTAGTGCTCTTCCCATGAGACGTCCGGGTAGTTGAAGTCTCCCATGACAACCATGCACCAAGAGCGTGCAGCCTCAGCCAGCTCCTTGGCGAAGTCCTGGCCAAGCTCTTGTTCCTGGTTAGGAGGTCTGTAGTAGGCTCCTACCATTGTGTCCCCCATGCCACATTCCCCATGTATTTTAACCCAGAGGAAAGCAGCAGGAAACAGGGGAGGGGAGCAGTAAGGGGGGGGGTTACTGGTGGCTGCGCCCCGCTGCCACCGTGAATGCCACCGTGGTCGCCGGCCCTGACCCTGGCCCAAAGCAGTGGGAGGAGGCGAGGAGTAGCCCTCACCCTGGCTCGAAGCGGTGGAGGGGGGACAACAGAGGGAACGCCCTGGCCCCAGCTCTGACCTGAATCAGCAGGGGGGAGGGGAAATGGCCCCAGACCTGGACCAAAGTGGCGGGGAGACGTGGGGAACAGCCCAGACCTAGCCCTGGCCCCAGCCCAAAGCAACAGGGAAATGGGGGGAATGGCCCAGGCCCCAGCCTGAGATGGTGGCGGGGGAGGCAGGGAGCATCCCAGACCCCAGCCATAGCCTGAAGCAGCGGGGGAGGCAGAGGGGGAATGGCCCCAGTCCCAGCCCCACCCCGAGGTGCGGGGGGGAAGGGACACAGGCCTCTCTCCCTGCCCACCCACCTCCTCCCGCATCATTCTTGACAGGCAATTGGCTAGTTGTTACATAATGGCCAAGACTTTCAGAAGGGACTAGAAATCATGGATTCCCAACTTGAGGCACCTCAAAAGGTCCTGATTTTTAGAGGATGGTTTAGTTCTGCATTTTCTGAAAATCAGGCTCTTTTAAGGTGTTTTATGTTGGGCTCTCCCTTTTCTTCTCCACCCCCTCAAAAAAACTCCCAAAAAACACAAGTTTTGAAAATAAAATCTGGGTCAATATACTTAGTGCAGATGTGTAAAATTCACTATGCTGTACCTAATGTAACAGAGTGAGAAATGAATCAGGCCACAGTATACTACATTTATTTTTATCTGATCTCTCCAGCTTCTCCTGTTTCTATGATTCATATGGTACGTGAAAGCCAGAGACAGCAGCATTACTACTTCCTTACAATAGGAGGAAATCAACAAAAACTTTGACTGTTGTGGGTTGACAATTTCCCAGACAAACAATAACGACGACATAAATGGGCACTTTTCACAGGAAAGTGCTTTATTTGTAAGAGCTGCTGTTCTCCTTCCAAACACTCAAGGGAGCTATGAGCCCACAGTTCAATTTATCAATCTAGGAAGTGAAATAGCAGTATAAGTGTTAGTTTGCCTTTTTAAGTTCTGCAATTCTAAATCAACCAAACAATTTCCATCAGCATCTACCAGGGGATTTCTGAAGTTAAAAATATTGGGAAAAAAACTTTTAAGTTCCTTCTATTTTTAATTACTTTATTTCCTCATATACCCACATAGGCTTCAGATGAAAATCAGAAACAGTCTAAAAGAAAACTATCGTTCATTTGCATTTTAAACTTTACTTACTTACAACACCGTCACAGTTGCATATTACATAATAAGACATGCTATAGCTAAAGAAAAATTTTGGTAACATTTTCCATCATTGAAAAAATCTCTCTCATTTGTGAAGAGCCCCGTTTGGTTAAATATACCTAAAACCTTGCAAAGAACAATTTTTCCAAGTATTTAGTTGGTCTAATAAAAGCTATCACATCTTGCCTAGTGCAGGGGGACTAGACCCGATGATCTACAAGGTCCCTTCCAGCCCCTTATATGAATCTATAACCCAAAGAACCTTGTCTGCCTATGTCCTTAGACCAACACCGCTACAACCAACAACTATAGTTAAACATGAGGGCTTTTCCATCTGGAATTCCTAACTATTATTAACACTATGTTATATCCAGTGGTTGTCTTCATATACAAACATTGTCAGTGAACAGAACAGAATACATATTAGCAAGGTTCAGAGAAGGGATGACATACTACTAATAATATACTATTGTTGCTCATGGTGTTGATGTTACTTTAAGAAGTTGAATACCAGATCATTCCTTCCCACCGTCTGCAGGGACTGATAATTGGTCAAGTCTTACAGCAAAACAACACAACATCCCCGCACCACCATTACCTGTGTGCTTAGAAATACAAAGAATACCTGTCTTTTTAGATACAAGGAAACAGAACACTAAACCCTGGTGTTCTGGTGTGGTGCATTTCTACCAGTCCTTCTAAGGTCAAAACCTGATCTTTAAATTTAAATACTAAACTCCTGTGTTTGTTATACACGGCATAACTAGGTTTTTTAAGCACCTGAAATTATGAGCAAGAGTTTTATTCCAACACTTGAAATTTTGCCTAATTTGTGAGCAGAACAGACAAACAAAAGAGAACAATTTATTCACGTGTATGACTTGAAAAAGAGTGTGAGTGAGATGTAACTGCTGCCATAAAACTCCTCCTCAGGATGGCATGAAGTGACTCTTCAATTAGAAAGGAAGCAGACCCTTTTTGTTTGGTGACAGTCAATCATCTTTCTTATTTATTATTATTTATTCACATGATATAGTGCCAAAAGGCCTAGGTTGAAAACTAGGCTGCACTGAGCCACCCCCAGACAGTCCTAGTTTTACATTCTAGTTTTTACACATGCTCTGGGGGTGGGTAAGGGCACTTTAATTAGAGTGGTTCTGAGAGCCACTCTAATTAAAGCACTCACAGAGTCTTGTGTATCAGCATCCCCGTGCTTCAAAATGGCGCTGGGGCACTTTAACTAAAGCTCGTTTGAAAAGCCTTAGTTAAAGCACCCCCACTGCCATTTTGAAGCATGGGGACACTGATACACAGAGGCTGTGTATTCAATTAGCTTCAATTCAACTATTGAAGTTTAGTATTCAATTCAACTATTGGCAACCTAACGGTCATCTACAGGGGGAAACTGAATGGAGTATATTTTGCAGCATAAACTATAAATAGCTGCATGTGCGGACACTTCTGTTCTGAAATAAAACCACCCACAACTGCAGTTGTTCCTGGTTAATTTATTGCGTAGACAAGGCTCAAAAGGCAGGCTCAAGGTCTACAGAAGACAGGGGAGTAGAACTCACAACTCCAAAGCCCCAGCGCATTCCCTTAACCCCAAAAGCATTCTAGAGAAATATAGGGCTGAGGGCATTGGCACAGTTTACCTTAAAAATGCCATAGATGCATTTAAAATGAGAGGAATCATTAGTTAAGGGTTGTTAAATTGCCATAAGTACCCTCTAAAACTTTCAAAGATATGGCACTACAGCTGAGGTTTATCTTTGATTTGTTTTGCCCAGATCATTCCAAGGTACTGTATGGCTGCTCTGGGGAAATAAAATACTTGTTTTCATTTCTCCAACATCCCAGGATGAACAGGTCCCAACCACTCTACCCCTTTCCACCCACCAAATCTCCGGTAGTCTCCCCATCCCCTCCCCTTTCATGCTCAGAACAGCCCTCTCAGTGTTTAACGCAGAGACACCAGGTAGCCCAGTTGCATGGTCTCACTGCCTGGGGGGCTCCATGCTCAGCACAGAGACACTGGGGCTGTATTCAAGGGAGATGGTGCAGTGGGGGGCAGCTTGCTTGGCCCAGCCACCTGCTGTCTTTACCCAGGAATCCATGCTTCACAGGGAGCCATGGGAGCTCAATTAACCAGAGGCTGCAAAGCAAGGGAAGCTTCATTGTGCCTCAGTTCTCCTGACCCCTCAAATCCTCCGTTTCTCAGCTCTGCCCTATTATGTGTTATTTGTAAGCATGTAGGTTCTCAATTCTGCCTGATGCGTGTTCTGTGCCATGCAGTGACCATATTGGCACTCAACCTCATGCCCTAGCTATTCTTCCCCTCCCCCCATCCCTCCAGCCAGGACAGATTCCCCGCTCCAAGTCAGCACAACCACTGCTACCCCTCCATCCAATCCAATCCCAATTCACTGAGACGCATGCAAGATTTTAGTCCTTTAATTTAAAAAAAAATCTTTTTCATTCTTTTCTCTTGACTCTCCCCCCTCCCACATCACTTCAAGCAATTTTTCAAGATTTCTCCCCTCCCATCATCTTCCCTGTCTGGGCTCCTGTAGCAAAACCCCCTGTTTTTCTATTCTTTATTATTTAAAAATACATTCCCTCCCCTTCCCCAACCGTTTCTGACTCTTTCTCTGCCCTCTCTATTCTTTACAAGTAGTCATAGATAAGCTAAGTTCTTGTAGTCCATTACTGTGACAAGCCCCCTTTTTATATTGTAAATAGTGTTCTGTTATTTTTTAACTGATTTTTACTGTTTTATATTGTATTCCTGTTATGTTTGTATTGATTTTTACTGTTTTATATTGATATTGTATGATTTAGGCCTGTTCCTGTAAGTTAACCAAAGTAATGTCAAACCTCCATTTTGTAATGTTAAGTTTCCATCTTGTAATGTCAAGTCTCCATTTTGTGTCCCCTGCCCTGGCATAACCTATTGTAACTGTGTTGCAACTCTGACTCATACCTACCTCTCCTATGTAAAATGGTTCCTGGGTGAATGAGAGTGAATGAGGGTGTTTGAGACATAATGGTAGCAGGCCTAAAAATAGCTCCTGCTCAATGACTGAACCAAAACTCAATGACTGGACCACTGCCTTGCAATGACTCTCCCTGGAACCACAGACCTACTCCTAGAGCCAGAGACAAAACCCAATATTTGAAAGATAAAGACCCTCCAAGAAACCAGCAACATAGAAACAAAGAACAGAATAGAAACCAGAAATTCCACCACTGTATCCCACTGGATAATGAGGACTTCTGGAACTGCATGACCTCATCTGAGCAGGACTGCCCCTTCCCTGGGAATGTCCTTCCCATTGGAGTCACAGGTAGCCCACACCTATAAAAGGGGTGGTAGAGTGTGGCCTCCTTGGGACTCACTTTCCATCTGGACCAGCACCATGCCACACCACCTATCCACCCAGAGGCCCTGCCAGTGACCCCCTCTGGACAATACCTCACTGGAGAAGACTTTGACTGGCCATCGAGGATCAAATCACAGCCTGGATAGGTAGCTATCACCCACCTTCGTCCCCCAAGCAAGGGACCCGAGCTCTGTCTCTGCCCACCTTGGCCTCTATCCCTCCGTTAAGCCTTTTCTCTCCTGCTACCGGTGGTGTGTGTGTGTGTGTGTGTGTGTGTGTGAACCAATAACTTTATGGGCTGTATAGTGTGTTGCCGGTTTAATATAACTGCTATGGTGGAACTCTGAGTTGGGGTTTGTCGTACTGATCTCCTGGCCCTGCTCCAATTTCTGCACTCTGCCCCTCTGACTTTCCTCATGTCTCTCTCTCTCTCCCCATCTCTCTCTTAACCCCCGCCGTCTCCCAGCTCCCCCTGGTTCTGCCTTCTGCCTCCCAGCTCTCTGCAACCCTGACCTGCCTCCTGGCTTCAGCTCTGGCTCCAACCCTTGCTGTCTCCTGGCTCCAACCTGCATCGCCTCCCAGCTTCTCTCTCTGCCCCCTGCAGCCTCTGGCTTCTCCGTCTCTTGGCTCTTTACCTCCCAGCCTCCTCCTCCTCCGACTTTTACCTCCCAGCTCTCGGCTTTTTCCTCCATTGCCCCTCACCTCACCTCTCTGCTGCTCCTCCCACTGCTGCCCCAGCTTGATCCCCTGGCTCCACTCCTTCATGTCCTCTGTATCCTGGATTTTCTTTCACCCCCGAGTAACCCTGGGGCAACAAGCAACCCCAAGTAACCCCAGGGCACCAAGTGACCACAGGTACCCCCTAGTGTTAACACACAGCCACCACCGAAGTGTGTGTGGACCCATAGTGTTGTATGTGTAGCTTGCGTGTATCTGCGTGTATAATTTTGTGTCATGCCCTCCTGCCTAACAGCATGATATTGAGTTCCCAAGTGTTGATCTGATGCGTGTCAAGTCAACACTCCTACTAGTTGTGGGGGGAAGCCACAGAACCCATACTGGTTTCTCTACCTCCAAGCTGCATGCCACCCTCCCCCATCCTCTCCCACCACAAGCAAGGAATAGAGTCCTAGTTCCTGTCCATGCCCCTGCTCATCAGCCCTTTAGTAGCAGTTAGTCATGAAGGTCTGAAACAACATGAAGCTTTCACCTGACACTGCTCCAAAAATGCCATAATTTTATGACATCACAACCTTCCACAGACTTTTGACGTTACACAGGTAACCTGTGCCAAAGCCCTAATGCACATGAATCCAAATTTTCCAACATGTTGAGATGGAAATAGCCTTGGCTCAGATTTCTTTCTCTGTTTATATGCTCAATCACCTCACAGTATCTCCAATCATGTAAAAGTAATCTATTCTTTTTTCAGCAAGGGTATTTTCATTTTTAACTCCTATACGTTAGTCCTTGGTTTCATCTAGTGCTCATAATTCTTCATTCAGCTAGAAACACCTTTTTCCCCCTGCTCAGAGGCACTATAACTAGACAATAACATTCCTATAGTAAAGAAGGAAAGTACATGTTCCATTCTCAACTGGAATGTGATGGAACTACAAGTTCATGACTGTTGCTTTATATGCATGTGAAAGGACATGAATAGAGTGGCATTAAACGTTTTAGATTTATCTCAAAGCTAAGACTCAAGTGCACAAACTTCTCCATCAGTATGTTTCACAAAACATAGTTTCCTTGGAGCAGGAGCGAATGACTGACTAACCTCATGTTTTTTTCCCCCAAGATTATATACATGTGGCTGCTGAATCCTAATGATGCTTGCTTAAGGCACAAATTAAAGGAAGTGTGCTCAGTTATTAATCGTGGTCACTTAGACTTCCTGCCTAAAACAGAACAAACCTAACATACAAACATTTATACCTTTCAACTTTCTTCCTGTGCTTGGACTGCTGATAAAATGCTTGCATTAAGATGTACTCTCCCTTTCATAAATCTTCTCTATTGACTGTTACATGGCTAGACTAGAACTACAGTTTTCCTTCATCCACTGAGCTGGTATGACAGGGAGGAAAAAAAACTTTGACACACTAAACTGATTAACTGAGCTCCTGGGACTTACATGTTCTACATGTTAACACATACTGGATTAGGAGTTTCAGGCAGAGGTTGTACCCAAAGTCAAAATACCAGATGGAAACTATTCAGAGTCATCATGAAAAATTCAACAAGGAAGATAAAAAAAGTGAGTAGCAAGGAGCATAGAGATTCCATTTTTTCATGATAGCTTGTGCTCTACAAAATATTCATAATGAAATCTCCCTAGGGTTTGCTTATGTTGCAAAATTCAGACAATTCTTAAAAAAAATTACTGAGATGCTCCTTTGAGTGAACCTGAACTGATTTATGGTTTAGTACCTAAAGCTTTACTGAAAAGCCAAGTTTAACTTGGCTTTGTGCTGAATCCATGCACTCTCACAAAATGCTTGTTGCTTTGATAGAGCATCAGGCTATGGCGAATGACTGAGCAAATGTTCTTGATGGACTTCTCCTGCCTATGCATGTGCTCATTTGCATTCTAATTAGAATGCATGCGTTCCAATTAGAATGCTCCAGCATTGACCCAGTGTGTTTTAAAATGGCTGCGGGGGTGCTTTATCTAAACCTTGTTGAAGGAGAGGGAAGATCAGTGCTGCCGCTGGCCCCAGGCGGCAGCACCTGGCTCCTATCACCCAGCAGGCAAATCAGGGGCATGCACCCCCAGGAGACACTGGCACAGCCCCCGCAGTCCTCCCGGGGGTGCCGGCAGGCCCCCTATCTGCCTGCCGGCTGATGGGAGCCAGGTGCTGCTGCCTGGGTCCAGCAATCCCAGGGCAGGGGAGGGTCCCTTCACAAGGTAATCTGCCCCGGGCCCCGCACCCTCCTCAAACTGGCTCCAGTACGGGGCCAGGGCAGATCAGCTTGTACGGGGAAGCCCCCAATCTACCTGCAACATGAGAAGAGCTGGGTGCTGCCACCTGGGACTGGCAGCAACACCACTGATCTTCCTGGTGCCAGTCCCAGGCGGCAG
Source organism: Alligator sinensis (assembly GCF_000455745.1). Classification (NCBI taxonomy): domain Eukaryota; kingdom Metazoa; phylum Chordata; order Crocodylia; family Alligatoridae; genus Alligator; species Alligator sinensis. Next base: position 338,975 of record NW_005841903.1, read on the forward strand.
CATCCGGCTTCTCTCATCTGGCAGGCTGATCGGGGGCTCGCACCCCCAAGAGGATTCCGGCACAGCCCCCGCAGGCCTCCCAGGGGTGTGGGAAAGCCCCTGATCTGCCTGCCTGCTGCATTTTATCTTTCCTCATAATAACATATGGGCAAAACAGTTTCGATGAAACAAAATGGAACAGGGCTTTCAAAACAAAACACTGTTCTGTCGAATTGTTGAAACGGAAGTCGAATTGGAATGGTGCTGTTTCGCACAGCCCTAATAAACATTCCTATTGCTAAACCACTTTGTGGTTTTTGCACTTTTCTTCTCTGGCATAAACACTGATGTGCTATGCTGGTACTCTGTGGGTATTCCTGTAAATGGCTGATGTGAAAGAAATGCAATCAGAATGTGCAGGAAAGAAAACACCTCAGCATACACATTTTACACTTTTTAAATATATTATCAACCTAGTAGACACTGATCTCAAGTTACAGGTTCAACAATGTAAATCCATAGGAACTCCCTGAGTTCAGTGGGCACTCTCTAGATTTATGGCATAGCAGAGCATATGGCCCATTATCTTTTGTTGCTCCTTGAAAAGAACATCACTTAACTGGGGCAATTCAATTACATGTCAGGTCATCTAAGAGTGCGTAGATGTATACATACTGGCTTGGTTTATTCAACACTGAGGTTGTCATTTTAAATATTCACAACTTTGACAGATCCTGGGGCTGATCCTCTGTTGGTGAGTCCTTTCAAAACAATGGATTTATTACAATACCAGTATGTACCAGCTGAAGATAGGTCCTCAAGTTTTAAAACACTTAAATGTCTTTTAAAACTCTTAGCAAACGAGGTGAATTCCATTCTGAGATGATAACCAGATCATAGAACAGAAGACAACAATTTCTATTTCACCAACGGTTGCTCTTCTACAGTCTCAAGTGACACCTTTTATAAAAGCAATAAGGTAAGGTACAGCGTACATTATACCATAATAGAGGTACAAAGAGCACTGGAAGCACTCAGCCTTTGGCCTCCTGCCTCATCATGCACCCAAGGTATTCCTTTATTGATTGCATGGCCTTTCATCTATTAGTGCTTATATATACAACCTGCTGCTTTACAAAGAATTGAGCACAACTAATAGACATAAAATGCATAGCTTCTTGTCAAATGGATTATAGTTAGTGATGCTTCAATTATGCAAACAGTAGACACCGATGGATAGGCCACATATTGGCTAACAAGTAGGCTTGTTTGGCCTCGAGTATAGCTGCTGCATTTTCTTGATGGAAAAGAAAAGAGAGAAACTTCACAACTCCTAGTCTTCTTAAATGACCTATTTTCAATGCAATTATAGTGCTTGATCCAAGCCCACTTATAGCAAGAAACTTACTGACATCAATGAATTCAAGCCAGTCACCATCTTCACCTGCTAAAACAGCATGCATCTACTCATGATATGACTTAGGCTGTGTAGACACATTCAAATGATATGGGAGACTTCTCCCAAATTTGGTTTTCTGATAAAAAAAAAACAAAAAACAAAAAAACAAAAAAAAACTACGCAGAGACACCTGAACAAACATTCAAATACTGAGTTCCTAAAGAGCAGAGAGCTTGCAGTGTCAATGCTGTAAGGCCACAGGGGCCCTGTGTACACATCTCAGTGTGCTCTACAGGCTCCCTCAGTCTGCCTGGAGACAGAATGGCAGCAGTACATAGAGCAGCCCTTACTGGTTGACCCAGATTGCACGGGGTCAGCTTGCGTCTCCCTATAGCACAATGTGGGAGCTGTGAAAGGGGCACATTCTGCTCCCTGCTCAGCTGTAGCAGTAGAATCCAGTGCGTGACACAACGTCTCTCTCTGGGAAGGGACATGGGAGGAGGAGTAGTGAGGAAAAAGCACCCTGGGATGCCAGACCTCTGTGCTTAGGCTTTATTTCAGAAGAGAATGTATACAGACATTCACTCTCCCAGGATAAACTCTCCCAGGAGTGTTTTAACCCTGGTTGTTCCTAGGTTACTGTCCTCCCAGAGTGGCCATTTTTGCTCTGGGATAAAAATCCTGAACATCTGTACACTCAAAGTTTCTCCCAGGAGAACAGCGAGACTCCCAGTAGAAACCAATGACTGTATGTGACCTTAGAGACAAATGTTACCTTATCTGCCATCAATGCAGAGGTTTACATGATCAGGGTGGAGGTTGATATTAGTGGGCGGGATCAGTTGTTCTTCATTTGTCTGGCAAATATCAGTTCAAATATCTTGAGAAAAAAGGGGTAAGTTCTGGGAATGTATACTGCCAGAAATGAACTTTCCTTTATTTGGCAGAGAAAAAAAAATCTTCCCCTACCCCAGTATTTGAGAATTTATTCTCAAAGTTATAACAGGCATTTTTTTTAAAACATATGGACACACACACACACACACACACACACACACGGAGTAGGTGTTTAAAATCCACCATGCTACCTATCATCTCATTTTCTTTTTTTCAAGGTTTGGCCTTGGATTAAAATGAAGCTTTACAGAAAGTGGAGTGAAGTGCCACTGTGAGCTCCTTGAGATAAATTGCAATTATTGTAACAACAAACAAAAACCCTTACAATTCTAAATGGTGAGGTGTTTTTCTGCAGTTTGGCCCAATGATAAGGGAAAAAAGGAAGGAAAAAAAGGCTTGGGACTGAACAGCTTTTCCAAGTTTTTATCCAAAATTAAAAATGTACCTGAAAACTGCAGATTTTATGTTAAATGTTCCTTGTCCTGAGTTCAAGATGGTCAACATATCCCATTTGGTATATGGAGGCATTTTGAATCATCATACAAAACACAGTACAAATAAATCAGTCAGTTTACATAGATAACTGAAAACACCAATGTTCATTATGTGGTAAAGAGTAGTGAAGTTTAAATGAGAGGTTTCTGAATCTCAGTAAACTTACAGCTTCCTGGCCAATAGAACTTTGATCAAATACCATCCTCACTTAGGATCTCAGAGGCCATTCCAGTATCTGCTTTACAGGACTGCATATGCTCTCTATCTTACAATGCCTGATTTGTGAACTTTAGATAAGATGTATCATGTCAGTGTAGTGGTAATCAACAATGTAATTTGAAAATTAGATTTATTCATTATGGGCTTAATTCACTTTTCCCACATAAAGCCAAAATAAATGGACTCGCATAGTTGTGTGAGCAAAATATATGCCTCCTAGCCCAAGAGATAGGAAATGGATCTGCACAGCAGTCCTACATAGTCATCACTTTCACTTGTGATCGACTGATAATATAGTGATTAATGTCCCTGTGCACGGTGCAGTATGTGTCAAACCATCTCTGTGTGCTTCACAGACGAGGTGAGGCCAAAGCTGGGACCAGCATGTGCTGCATGCAATGTGAATGGCCAGTCCAAGACCCACAGGCAGGACCACAGACCAGATGATAAGGCTCCATGGTCTGAATCCAGCCCATGGACTTTATCTTAGACACCCCTGAGATGAGACTCCAGTACATAAGCAATTTAGGAACTGGCAAGGGTTGGGCCACCAAGTCCAATCCCCTACATTCTTAGAAAATCATTTACTGAAGGAATACCTCATATTGCCACTCAAAACCTTCATACATAACAAGGCAGTGAAACAATAGGGAAATAGCTGATTAACAATATGCTCAGATCCTAGGAACAGGACTGTGCCCCAAGCTAAACAGCCAGACTCCACAGTCCATGCCAAACTGTCTTAAAGGAAAAAAAAATCTCCCTGACACTAAATGTAGCAATCAGTATGACCCTGAACAGAAGAGCAAGATATTTTAGTCAGGAACCTCTGGGTTTTTTAAATTACCAGAAAGAGTATCACTACACCCCAGTGAAAAGCCGTAAGCTTTATGTGTGGCCAACTTCTCTCTGCTTCAGATCTTGTAGTCTGTTTCCCCAACACTATCCTTCAGTCTGGGTAGGACTCGAGTAGAAAACCTTGTGTAATGACCACAGAGCCTCCATCATTAGTTATAACGCAAAATTGGAAACATGAGCAGACACCCAGCGACTTATGAGATGCTAGAAATGTTACCATATTCAAGAATGGGAATGCACTGGATTGTAGAAGTTACTCTGGTATTGCACTCCTGTCCACAGCTGGAAAGATTTTCTCGTGCAGTTTCCTCAATAGACTCACTTTCCTCACTGAGAAACTTCTACCTGAGTCCCAGTGTAGTTTCAGACCACTCAGAGGTACAATAGATAATATCTTTGTTGCTAGACAGCTACAGGAGAAGTACCAGGAGCAATACCAAGATCTTTACATGGCCTTCATTGACCTGACTAAGGCTTTTAATTTAATCAACTGAGGCACCCTATAGAAGATCCTGATGAAATCTGGATGCCCACTAAAATGTATTACCAGTATCAGACTCCTTCACAATAACTATCCTAAGTAATGACTCAGAACAGACCCCTTCACTATTAGAAGTGGAGTTGAGCAAGAGTGTGTGATTTACACCAACACTCTTTTCCATCTATATCGCAGTTATTCCACATCTCACTGCTGATAGGCTTCATCTGGAGTCAGCATCCAGTATTGCTTGGACAAGAATCTCTTTAACATAAACTGGTTATGTTCAAAATCCAAGATAACCAACAACTCCATTACTGATCTTCAATACACTGACAACTGTGTGGTGTATGCTCATTCAATGGAAAAAATCCAGATTACTCTTGCTTCTGTGAAGTATGAAATGCTTGGACTCAAATTTGGACTATAGAACCTGGACTGCCAACTTCATGAAAACCAAGATAATTTATCAACCCACCCCAAAACAACCAGTTCCTCCACACATTAAAATTAGAGACCAGTCCTTGGAGAATGTTGAGCATTTTCAATACCTGGGAGGCGGCAGAAGTTGCAGGTCTTTCTGCAGGAGAGAGTAGGCTGCAGGCTGGGATTTTTCTCTTTCTCCTGCCTCTGGTTTCTCTTCTCTGCTTTGAGGGCTTTACCTCGAAATGGGCCAACACTTGGTTGAGGTTGTAGCACGCTGGAGTTGGTCAGCATCCTTTATGTACTTTTCTGGACATCCAAATCTGGCCAGTACTTTCCACAAGGCTTTGCAACTGATAGAATCAAAGGCCTTGGTAAGGTCTGGAAGGCCATATACCAGCTCTGTTGTTCCCAGAAACTTTTCTTGGACCTAATGGGCAACAAAGATTATGCTAGCTGCTCCACAGGATGTTCTGAAACCACAGTGAGATTCCAGCAGGACTTCCTCAGCAAGAAGTAGAAAATGGTTGAGGAGGATAGGGACAAGGATTTTACCTATTGCAGAATGGAGGGCAATACCCTTGACAGCTCCCACACCAGACTTATCTCCTTTCTGGCAGATAGTCATGATGTTGGCATTGCTCAGGGACCTAGGCAATTCATTGTTCCAAATTCAAAGAATAAATTTGTAGAGTCTCAGTACCAGTTCTTCACTGCCACCTTTGTATGCCAGCTGGTCCAGGAGCCATTTTGTTCTTCAGTTTCCTTGATTATATTGATAACTCGTACTGCAAATACAGTATGGGCTATGCATATGATTACAGTTATTAGCAATGTTAAAATAACTATATAAATTTTGTATTTAAATATCTATTTTAAAGATATACATAGAAATACTATTTTAACTCCAAGATTTTGTCTGGCATTTTCTCAAATGTAAAAAAATGTATATTGATGAAAAAGGCAAATTCATTAGAAATGTACCACTGTATGTGAATGAAAACCATCTGCCCAAAATTTTGCAATGTGGTAAAAACATAAAATGGTTGTAACTCTTTCAAACACTTATGGGTCTGGTGTACACACACACACACACACACACACACACACACACAAATGAAATCCACACTCACTAAAATACTTACATATGATACTTTTTTCTTCTAAAGTATTAAATAGTTCCTGATTACAACTAACAACGATTTCTTAAATTGGTTCCTTAAGTTGTGATCATATTTCAGTTGAAGGGGGTTGGAAATGTGCCTAATTTTAAAAAAAATATTAGGAGCACAATGTTTTCTAAAACAATTGACTTGCCCTTCACAGTTCATAAATGAAACTGTCAGCTATTTTACAACCAACTCAGTACCCACTGTAGTATCTGATGCTCTAAAACAAAGTATTTAAATTCAGTCTTAAACAATATCATATTATATATCTTGTACTTAATGTACAGAATTTAAGCACAGACACATACATGATTGCATGAATTACAGTGCACCCTTACACACACTTATTCATAAGCCTTAACCTTTGTTTCAGAAGTTTAACCAAAACAATACACTAGGAAGATAACATGCAGTTTTTGAACTTTAATATTTGTCCCTACAAAGAAGAAATATTTAGTGCTGGTATGGAAATTATATACTGCACACAAAACTATATCCAGGAAACCTGTCAAAGTCTTAGGCTGGAATTTCTCAACACTAACTTTGCCCAATAAAGTCAAAGTAAACTTCCTAACTCAAAACCTGAAAATATTTTGCATGCAAGTTGCTCATTTCTAGTGCGATCGGGAACTATATTGTGAGGTCCTCTGAATCCTTCAAATAAGTGGACATATAATATGAGATTCCTTATAGCTATGACACTTTTCTTATTATAGCATTAGGCCCCTGGCACATGTTACACTTGTCCGCCAGATTATAACATAAAAAAAGGATAATAACCTTGTAGCTGGTTCCTATCACAGCATTAATTTAACATGTGGCCAAGCTGGGGCTCAAGGCCATGGGATGTGACCCCATGCTGGGAGCCCAATTAGCTGATGGGACTCCCAGCCACAGGGGCATACCATGTACCCTATGGCTGAGAGCCATCAGCTTATCTAGGCCCCTAGTTTCACAGGAGCACCATGCCCAGAGCCCAGATGACTGAAACTGAAGCATGGGAAACCCCTACAGCTGGGACCCTCATAGCTGCCAGGTGCAGGCATACATGGTGCATCCCCATGGTTGGGAGCCTGGATCAGCTGACAGGTGTCCCAGCTGTGGAAACTAACTTGTTGCTACCACGGCAGTGGGAGCCCAGAATCATGATCCCGGGGCTCTCCCTGCACTGGCAATAAGGTGTGATGGGATCTGATGTCCAATCCCATACTCAGGCCTAAAAGTATTTTATTTCAGTTTAAAATCAATTTACATTATATTCAAGTATTAAATAAAACAAGAAAACAAAAAACCCAGCTCCAGTGTACAGGTAATGGAAAGCACATGCTAACAAAATAGACTAAAATGTTTAACTGAGTAGTATATATGTGCACTGTCTTGTGACGGCGTGGGGGAATAGGATTACCTTAATGTGTCACACGTCACTCTAGCAGTCTTGTCATGGTGAACCCTCTCGGTACTATGTTAATAATCCTTTTTTCCTAATGAAATTACCAATTCCTACTCCACTGAAGGCATTATAAAATAAAAGAAAATACTATATATTCTCATTGCATTCTTATTTTGACACTGAACAGTCATTTTCTTCTTTTCTGAAGCCAAAATCCTTATTGTAAACCCTATAATAGATTGAGTTTCCTGCACTATATTTCCCCATTGTACTGAAGACAAATTTAAATGGACACTCAGGAAATCTTTGAAATACATTACATGAGGAGGAAAGAATAATACCACATCCCATAACCTTCAAAAAACATTTCTTCAATTTAGCTTTCCCATAGCTGCAACTAAAAACTGTAAAGAAGAGACAATGATATAAAATAGAAGGAACTGGAGTCTTGAAAGAGAAGTAAAAACAAAACAGAACCCATAACCCTACCTGCTACAAGGTTAGGAAAGAAAATCAGGCTCCTGACCCATTATGACTCAACTTATTATTTCTTGAAAGCTTTCAAATATTGGAGTGATAGGTGCAATAATAAGATCTTAGGTAGCCAAATTAAGGTTAGTAAAATAAGCGAATGCCAAGTGTTTCCAGAACAACTAATACATGCTTATGATAGGGAACAGGGCCTGGGGTGCCAGCATTTCAGTATATTCAAGCAGTGTTTTCAGCCAAAGACAAAGTTATGCAAGTGAAATCTGTAATTTGTGTATCTTCTGCTCTCAGAAAAGGTTCATTCCAATTAACTTAAGAAGTTTCCAGCCCAGCTCCTTTACAGTTCTCTCTCACATGCTTTTCCAAAACCATAGTGCAGGAAAAATATCCAACATATTCTACCTCATGCCATTCTCTGAAGAATAATAGTCCTTGTGTATTGTGGCCCTCAGAAATTCTGTATGCTTCATGAACCACATAGGCCTTGGAGATTTGAAGCTGGTGGCCACAGAAGAGTCCTGTTAACAGCTGCGGACTTGACCAGCTGCAGGTCACAGATTCTGCCCTCTCTGAATCTGGTAGTTAGGAACTTGGCTATGATTCAGTGTATCCTCTGCTGTCCCAGAATTCATTGTGCTTCTCTGCTCAGATTCTATTCAGCTGGCCAGGGCAGCAGGATTAAGGGCAGCAGGATTTCCCCATATAAAAGCTCAGGTTTCAAACTCTTGCAAAATAAGGACCATATCCAACATGGTCTTAACAGCTTCTAAAATCCAGAAAGCTGTGAAAAGAATCCACTGCTGCAATGGCTCCATGCTCCTCTCTTCATCCATACCCACTTGAGCCAAGCAAAAGGAAGGACTTTTGCTGGTTTTCATTATGCTGTGGAGTGTATGTGCAAACCCAGAAATTACAAGTTGCAGAATTGCCACAAGACAGGAAATTAAAGTTGCATTGAATCTTTCTGTACCTGTCCATCACTCAAGCAGCTTCATTTGCTGTGAATTGTCATTGGATCAGTATCCACTGCTTTCCATGGCTCACACAAACCAAAAGACCTCATATTTCCAGCTGTGTCAAACTGCTGGTCGGCAACAGAGAACAGCGAGTGAAACTGGGTCACTTCCTAAAATCATCTATGCCAGCTAAAGGTATATGCCTGCAGACATTCAGTACATGATTAAATTTAAGCACAGGTAATTCTATTGAGTCAGAGGGGCTGCTCACATGCCCAAAATTCAACATGTGCTGGATTAGAGCTCTTAATTAATAGTACTTTACTTAAATCAGCAACTGAAAGACTTCAGTTACCAAAGGGCTAACACAAATAATGCTCAGAAATTGCACTCATTTATAGGACAGCAATATTATGACTGAAGACTTTTTAAATATGTAGCTAGAGATATTTGCCAATGCACATATGCCTGTGCCTTTTTAATCCCTCAATAGGTAAGCTTGGCTATCAGAATATAATACTATATGACCTCTTGCATGGATAGATCTAGGAAATGAATAATTGCCAAACTTAGAACATGCCACCTGTGTCCTTTTAAACATCCCTTTGTATAATGATGGGAAAAAAATTAGAAGAGGCCTTGAAAGGAGCAATGGGCTTCTGTATTTTGACATGAATTTACTGTAGGTTTAGGACGATTATTTTCTTCAAAATTTGATTTATGCAACTAGCTAACTGATTAATCACTTTGCTTCCTAACATTTCCTTCCTGCTTATATCCAGGGAAACAATCAATTAAGGCTCTAATTAATTCTCTCTCTCATGACAGGATGAATTTGGAAGGTTATGACCACATGTAAATAGGCAACACAGCTGGTTAATCTATAATGCTATAATGCAAAATGCTGAATTTGGTGTTCCTGCTGTATAAAGTATGTCTGGTATAAAATGGTACTTAAAAGAAAAAAAAGTGAAATTTCAATGTTTAGTAAGCCAGCTGCAATTTTATCATATTATCCTCTCACTCCACTTGTAAAACTGGAAGTTTTCAGATCATGAAGGCAGTGAAGATTCCCAATTCTCAGCCAAGCCTCACCCACTCTGTAAGATCTAGAGCAGTGTACACCCATCTGGCCTTGCAGAGGCACTCTCTTGCTTCTTTGGAGTGTGCACCCGGTGCCAGCCACAGGGCGTGTTCCCGGTGGCCTTGATGCTGGGTCCCATTCACCCTGAAGGAGGCCCTGATACCCGCCTGCCACGACTTGATCTTTTCCTTCAATGTCGGGGTTCCTTCTCATTGCTCCTTGCAGACCAGGTGCTGCCCTTAGTGGGTGTTCTCGGGTCTCCACCTCCCCTACACCACAGCAATGCGCCAACCCTCAGGATAATCAGATGTTAGATTGTCAGCTCGCCCTTCTGCTGTCTTTGCCTGCCTCCTCTTCTCCACGCTCATCACCCGGCCTCCTTCCGTACAAGATGCCCACTGGACATCGGACCATCCCTGGCCAAAGCGCT
>NW_005841903.1:349250-364337 GCF_000455745.1 Alligator sinensis
TGCTGACAGTTGTGCTGCTCAGGCTCCTCCTGGCCTGTGGAAGCTGTCCTTGGCCCCTTTCCCTGCTTCAGGGCCCTGCAAAACTCAAAACAATTTAAGAAGTAAAAAAAAAAGGAACAGTTGGGGTGCAGGGCATCAGCCCACCCCACTCAAAGGTCCAGCATCTGCAGCTCCAAAAGTGCCCTCAACGCCATCCTCCTTGCCTGGCCACCCTGCCAAGTCGGTGTGATGCCTCCTTCAATATATCCAGGACTCCTCCATCAGGTTCCTGTTTGTCTCCTTCTCGGGCTGCCAACACAGCCTGTGTGCAGCCCAGGGAGCAGCCTCACTCTCCAGTCCCAGTGGTGCTGCCCCTTTCATTTCCCCGCCACCAACTTTTAAATCAGCTGGGTGGCCATTTTTGCTGACATTGTCAGCCAGCACTGTTCCCAGCCAGCAGTAAAAGCGGCTGATGAACCACACTGGTGGTTCATCTCGGCGCGGCTCGTCCAGCTCCATTTTTCCTAAAAAAGGTATGTATGCCCTGCCTTCAGGGCTTTTCTCTTTCTTTTCTGGGTGGGTCATCCCTGCCTCAGGTCCCACCATGAGAGAGTCCTCAGGGGCTTCCACTTGTCTCTGCCTTGGACACAGTGATTCTCAACCCCTGTGAGAGGAGGTAAACACTCTCCTCCCCTGTCCAGTGCCTACACCTGTACCAGCTACACCAGCAGCACTTTCAGCTGCCTGAGGACTGCCATAGCTGCTGCCCTTGCCTACCCCCAAGCAGTCCCTTTGTGAGATGCCAGCATGCTCTGCTGCAGGTAGACAGGTGGACACAAAGAACCAGGCTTGGCAATATATCTTGTCCCCGTCACCCCTCCCATGCTCATCCCCTCCACCCTTCATAATATTACTGTCTTATAAATTAGTGCAATTTCTGAAGGTTATTTGCATTATATCCCTTTAGTAACTGAAGCCTTCCAGTTGCTGATTTAAGTATTATTAATTAAGAGCCGTCATCCAGCACATGCTGAATTTTGAGGATGTGAACAATCCTACCAACTTCAACAGAGCTACCTGTGCTTAAATTTAATCATGTACTGAATGCTTGAGGGATTGCAGCTTTAGCTGGCATAGATGGCTTTAGGAAATAATCCAATTTCATTCACTGTTCTCTGTTGATGATCAGTAGTCTGATATAGCTAGAAATATGAGGCCTTTTGCTTTATGTAAGCCAGGGAAAGCAGCAGATACTGATCCAAGGATTGGCAGGAGGGACCATGGGGGCAGCTGTCAGCATATGAGACCCCACAAGTAAGATGCTGAGTCACACATTCGCTATCAATTCAGGAAGTGCTAGTTGGATCTGAAATGATTCTTGAGTTCAAACCATTTGGAAATTTGTGGGTGGAATATAGCAATAATGAAGAGTTTGTACTATGCTCCCCATAGACAAGCTTACCTTAATGGTTATGATCATGGTTTCAGATCAGATCCCAAACTGGAAGATGCACTATTTTCCAATTAAGATCAAAACAAGCGATATGGAAAGTTTTTCACAATTCAAGATGAAGCTTGGCAGTAATTCATCCCTAAAGCTTAAGGGAAGTCTAGGTGCAAATTTGGATGAGCGCACACCTCTTAGACCACCCCCATTTGAAATATACCATCCTCATATATAAGCTCAAGATGATCTTCAACACTCGCCTATTTTCTGATGAAGCCTAAGGAAAAGAATCCTTATTAAGAAAAAAAGTTTACATGAATGAGTGTTCAAAATAGGTAACATTCAGTTAATGGTACTAGCAATGGGGATACTACCAACTTAGACAAAAATTTCAGGTGACACTAAACAGCAAAAGGCATTAAAAATTGTTTTAAAATATGACAACATTAAGGGTTTGGTTCAGAACTGCATTTTCCCAAAGATTCTCCAATCAAAGGGGTAACATTTGTATCATGTAAAAATTGTACAGTAAGATGAATTAAGCTTACTGTACTGACAAAAAACTATGGTTATATGTGCACGTATAAATCAATATGGTGTCAAATATATTTCCAATGAAAATGCAATATCTTATGTTCTAAAAAATTCATTTATTAACATTTAATATAAGGACTTTGGAAGCAAGTAGAATTAATTATTTTTTTCAAATAACCTAAAGATTTCTCATTGAAGCCTGCCATTATTCTTTCCAGAAGAACAGCGTTGGTTTTTCCAATAACTTTAACAGAGTTCCTTCCAATTCCTGCTTTCCTGGATAACATGTTCAGAAAAAATGGAAAATTACTTCTTAAACTAACAATTTATGGGGAAAATAGTACTGTATCAGTCTTAATTGATACTGGAATAACAAACTGTACAACCACTCATACAGTTCAGTTATAAATCTTTGTGATCTTTGTCTTAAAACATTCATACCATTCCACATTACAAGGATGATAACTTCATGTGTACCAAAAAAGACCTACTGTTACATACCTAGATTTAGGGCTGTGCAAAACGGATGCGTTCCGTTTCGATGGAACACTGTTCCGTTTCAACTTTTGTTTCAAGTCAAAATGGCTGTTCCGTTCTGTCGAAAAGTTTTGCCATTTTGACCCTGTTTCAACATTTCACACGTAGGATATAATGGGGAAGGTCAAAACAGGCTGTAACGTTATCATTTCTGGCCTGATTTGCATGAAACTTGCAGGAATGGTATCCCCTTCTGAGGGCATGAAGCCTGCCAAGTTTCAAGAAGACGGGTACAGAGAAACTGCACCCCAAAGTCTTGAGAGCAAAACTCATGTCACGTGTACGTGTTAAGCCACAGTGGGGTCAAAACTGCAGGGATGTTAGCCCCTGTGGAGGCCACAAAGCATGCCAAGTTTCAAGGAGATAGGTGTAGAGGTTTGGGGAAACTGTACCTCAAGCTGCGGACAAGCAAAACTCGTGACATGGGTGACACTGTGCATGTTACGGCGCAGCAGGGTGAAAGCTGCAGGCCTGCTAGCCCCTGCCGAGGCCACAAAGCCTGCCAGCTGTCAACGAGATAGGTGCAGGGGCTTCTCGGTTCTGGGGCCCTGCACCTCTGGCCACAAGCCGGCAAAATTTGTGTCATATGGGTGCTTGTGCAACTGCTGCCTCTCATCAGTCAGCAGGACTGAAGATTCCCCATCACTTGTCACCAAGACTTGAGGGTAATAATTGACCACAGTATGAACATGAGCTGGCAGTACGATGCTATAGCCAGCAGGGCCAACAATACACTGGCATGCATCAATTGATGCATCTCCAGCAAAACCATTGCAAAGAAGTAATTCTCCTGCTCTACTTGGCTCTACTCAGCATTGGTGAGACCGCAGCTGGAGTACTGAGTCCAGTTCAGGGCTCCGCACCTTAACAAGGATGTGGTAAAGCTTGAAAGAGTCCAGAGAAGCGCTACCCACGTGATCAGAGACTTGCACGGCAAGCCATATGAGGAAAGGCTGAGGGACCTGGGACTCTTCAGCCTGAAAAAGAGAAGGCTGAGAGGGAACTTGGTAGCAGCTTACCACTACATCACAAACATATAGATAGGGCTTGGTGAATAACAGTTCACCAGGGCACCCTTGGGGAAAACTAGGAGTAACACATACACATGACACAAGTTTGGCTCTCAAGATTTGGGGTACAGTTTCTCTGAACCCCCTGCACCTATCTTCTTGAAAGAAGATAGGTGCATCATGCCCTCAGAAAGAGCTACCATTCCTGCAAGTTTCATCTAAATTTGGCCAGAAATGAAAGTTATAGGTTGTTTCAGCCTTCCCCATTATAACCTATAGGCAAAAAGTTGAAACAGTGTTGAAATGGCGAAACATTTTGACTTGCCTTGTTTTGTTTTGAGGTTGTTTCGACCATATCTGTTCCATTTCGATTTTGCTGTTTTGGCCTCGAAACAGGTCAAAACAGTGTTGAAACAAAACTGCTGGCGAAATTTCACACAGCCCTACTAGATATGTGCTTACAGCCATCAACCAACCCATGCTAGCTGTCCAAATGTCAACACATGACATGTTAATTGCTACACACTGAAAGCCACAATCCTTCACCAAACTTTCCATCATCTAAGAAAACTGAACTTTCATCTCTATATCTGCCTCCAGATCTCAGGGAAAAAATATGGTAAGGTTAGTACTAAACCTTTCCCAATAGCTTTTAGGTTCTGATTTCTGAATTAAAGTTTCAATGAATGTAAATGCAACCTTTGGCAGTCTTCCAAACTGGGATAACTATTGTGGTTTTTCTTGAATTAAAAAAAAAAAGAGAGAGAGAGAAAAAATCTGAAGTGTTGATATTTGTTGGTATTATTATTTAATAATCAATTATGGGTTATGATATATTTCAATTTAACTATTTGCTAGGCTTTTGCCAAGAAAACGACAGGTACACTGATAATAGTCTCATAAAAACTTAAAGACCTTGAGATATCAAACCACCCTAAAACAAAGCTGACACACATTCAGGCTGGGAGCATACCAATGGGCTCCTGATTTTATCGGCACTTACTGCAATTTAGAAAGTCTACGTCCTGTCAGGAAAGCATTCAAATAAAAAGCCCACTGCATTGATCACTGTTCCAAGTCATTGATCTAATACAAAAAGCTTCAATAGCTAAGGAAGTAAATAACATGGGCTAGGACTACTAACAACTGTTTCTAAAACATCTGAGTTTTTTAAATCATCTAGCAGCCTGTCAGTTTAACTTCATATTTCCAGGTTTTGGCAGGGTTTAAGATATTGCCAAAGAAAATCTGCGAGTCTCAAAAAAAATGACACTCCTAAGAAAGCATCATATATGGAAGTAATTTTTGCTATTCCCTCCTGCAAAAGAAAGAAGCTTTCTTCTATTCATTTGAAGAAAGCTTAAAAGCTTGTGAAAAGACAAATCATGTTGGTTTAACTATATATTGAAATGTAGCAATCATTAAGATGGCCTGGAAGACTGTTTCAGGTTCAACATCAGGAAAAACTTCTTCACAGAGTGTCCAGACTGTGGAATAAGATCCCTCCAGAGGTGGTGCAATCGCCTACCCTGGAAATCTTCAAGAGGAGACTGGACAGTCACCTTGCTGGGGTCACCTAAACCCAGCTGTCTTTCTTGTCTGGTGTGGGGGACTGGACCTGATGATCTTCTGAGGTCCCTTCCAGCCCCTTACAATCTATGAATCTATTAAAGCCACCTTGGTCTCATCTTGCTTGCCCAAAGACTCAGCTTAGAAAAATTTAAAGCACGCTGTAGCTTTAAAATATGGGCAGTATTGTGGAGGTCAGGTATTGGAATTCTTAATGTGTGGAGAAGTGCTTGGCTTCAAGTGCCAAAGTGCTCCAATACAACCTCTCTCTACAACATCATCCATCCTCGGGCATTCGTTAACACCAAACTATTATTTGCCAAAAGACTGGCTGCTTAGTAGTAAGTTGTGGTAACATGATTAGTAGGAAGTCATAGTTTGTCACATTTGATTTTGAATTATTAATCTTTCACTTGTTCTGTACAAGAAAGGGAGTCCTATAGCACAACTTACCAGCTTTTACAGGTGTGTCATTTTCACAAAATCCCCTTAAATATAATGGATTCTTAGAACTTCTGACTTCAACTTAGCTGTGACACTGACTAAATATACTTTTTTACCATAATTTAAAAAATTAGTTATCGCACTTTGATTACAATAATGTGTAAGACTAGCAAATGTAGAAAATGTTTTAAAGAAATGCTTCTTTAAAAACTTCAATCTAATTTGAGGCATTATGCAAGAAGAGTGCCTAGGACAGCGAACCTAAACTCACGGGTTAGCTTTTACATAGCTTAAGGAACCAAAACCTTAAAAAAAAACAACCAAAGTAAATGCATGATAATATCTATTTATCTTAGCTAAATATATGTCTCCCATTTTTGTGATATCAAACTGCCTCACAGCATTTAATGCTTTCATCCTCGCTTCACCTCTGAGAAATGGAATAGTCAAGCACAGAAGGCTGCTATATCTATCATACAGATTTCTGCCAGCATAGCACCTGACGGACATAGCTAGGCCACCAGGGCTGCCTATATATGTGAGGGGGGTGTTTTAATAAGAGCGGTGTCTCTACAGCTGCTCTGATTAAAACAGCTCACCATCATGTGTATTAAGCCCCTGCACATTTTAAATTAGCCCCAGGACACTTTATCTAAACCTCATTTGATGAGGTTTAGACAAAGAGCCCCAGCAGCCACTTAAAATGGGCAGAGGCTTAATACATGTGACAGTAAGGCAACACTGGAGCATTCTTGTTAGGATATGGAGCACACTCCATTAATCAAGTCTGTTCTGACACATTCTAATTAGAAGGCGAACAAGCACGTGTGTCCATAGATTTACAGTTATATCAGAAAATCTGCACTTTTATAAGCAGAACTTATTTTGCCTGGTGGGTTTACTACATGAATGCCAAGTTCATCACCAGCAATACTTTGCCAGTAAAATACACCAATACTCCTACACCGGAAAAGTACATTTAAGGCATGTCCCCACATGCAGAGGCCTGCGGTTGCTATGGCAAAAATAGCAGCAGCACAAATTTGTACTATTGCTTTTTGCCACTGCACTTGCCCCTGCACATGGGGTTGGTGTGGGACAAATTGTCCTGGGTAGGGTAGGGGGGGCTGGGGTCAGCATCTGTGCTGGCCCCAGAACCGTTATCTGGTGTCCTAAGGGAGGAGTAGCAGCAGCAGCAATCTGGCTGCTCAGAGCCTGGCCGGCAGCCAGAGCATGGCTCTAGCCAACCAGGCTCCAGTTTCTGGCAGCTCACACTACTGCCACATGCACTGTGCCCCCCTGTTTTTTTAGTGGTGTTTTTTTTTGACTCTGCGATCTCTGTGTCAAAAAAGCCCATTGTGCTGCAAGTTAGCAGCACAGTAAATGCTTGCTCATGCATCGCATGCGGTTTGTGCGGCCCTCAAAATGCACTGAGGTGCCGTTAACTGCGTATGCATGCTCATGGGGATGTGCCCTTAGTGTTGATCTGGTTTAAGTGACCTCTCAAAATGGCATAGGAAATCTGTGGCAAATCAAGAAACTGAACCCAGCTCTTCAGAGTGACAGGCTAGTGCCCTTAATCGCTGCACCATCTTTCTTCTCACTAAGCATCCATAAAGATTTTGCAAAACTACTTGTTAAATATATAGAACATTAAATACCAACATGTAATAGTAAACAAAATCAAAGTATTTGGGCCTTGTTTCATACGACACTTACAACGTGTTCTATTTAGATCGTAGCAAGTATTACCATTCTGTATTAAAAGTTAGAACATGTTCTGAACTGTCTCACGTTAATTCTTACTATAATCTCTAACATGACCTCTAGCTCACTGATTGTCAGTTCCACCCCTAGCACTGCACCAGTCTTGAACCAGCTCCCATGCAGTCCTGGGGCTGGCAACAAAATGCTTATTGGTCCCAATCCCGGGGCTGCACTACAGTCTTGAATGGGCTCCCATGTAGTGCAAACATGGTTCTTAGGAGATAGATGCAAACATGGGGGATGCGGACTTGAATGAGCGACTGTGTGGTCCTGACAATCAGCTGATATCAGCCCTGGCACTGTACTGGTTCCAGAACCAGCTCCACCATGTATGCAGCTCCTAAAAATCAGGTTTGAACTGCACAAGACCCCATTCAAGACATTGGTGCCAGGGCTTGCACTGGGGCCAGCTGAGACTCCAATGAGGTCACTCGATTGTGGGTCCCAGCCCCAAGACCACAAATTGCTCCTATTACCTCCATGGAGCTAGTGGGACAATAGCAGAAAACATGCTACTTAATATGATCTGGAAATATTCCTCACATGCAAAGTCCTAACTTTTCAAGCAGTATAATACAATTGTATTGTACTACATGTGAACACTTATTTAAGCAAGGCTTTTGATATGGTCTCCCACAACATTCTCACAGGCAAACTAAAGAAGTATGGACTGGATGAATGGACTGTAAGGTGGATAGAAAACTGGCTGAAGCATCTGGCTCAGAGAGTGGTAATCAGTGGCTTGATGTCTAGTTGGCAGTCAGTATCAAGTGGATTGCCCCAGGGGTTGGTCTTGGGGCCCATTTTGTTCAATGTCTTCATCAATGACCTGGAAGATGGCATGGAATACACCCTCAGCAAGTTCGCAGATGACACCAAGCTGGGGTGAGTTGTATATAAACTGGAGGCTAGGGCTAGGATTTAGAGACACCTTGACAAATTGAAGGGTTGGCCCAAAACGAATCTTATGAGGTTTCATAGTTGGTAGTGTCGTTAAGGACCTGAGCAGATCATCAAGTCCGACCCCCTACAACGGGCAGGAAAGAATGCTGGAGTCAAATGACCCCAGCTAGGTGATTATCTAGCCTCCTTTTGAAGACCCCCCAGGGTAGGAGTGAGCACCAATTCCCTTAGAAGTTGGTTCCAGATCCTAGCCGCCCTGACTGTGAAGTAGTGCCTCCTGATGTCAAGCCTGAACCTACTTTCAGTCAACTTGTGGCTGTTATTCCTAGTTACTCCTGGTAGTGCTCAGGGGAACAGGGACTCTCCCGTTCCCCGCTGGTGCCTCCTAGTAAGTTTATAGACAGCCACCAGATCCCCCCTCAGCCTTCTCTTGTGGAAGCTGAACAGGTTCAGGTCCCATAGCCTCTCCTCGTACGGTCTGCTCTGCTGCTGCCCCCTGACCATGCGAGTGGTCCTCCTCTGGACCCTCTCAATGCTGTCCACATCCCTCCTGAAGTGCAGCACCCAGAACTGGATGCAGTACTCCAACTGTGGCCTGACCAATGTCGTATAGAGGGGGAGGATCACCTCCTTGGACCTGCTTGTGATGCATCTGTGGATGCATGACAAGGTGCAGTTAACCTTACTGACTGTGTCCTCACATGGGCAGTCCATGTTCATCTTGGAATCAATAATGACTCCAAGATCCTTTTCTGCCTTTGTGCTGACAAGAAGGGAGTTCCCCAGCCCATAGGTATGCTGCTGGTTCTTTCTCCCCAGGTGCAACACCTTGCACTTGTCCATATTGAATCCCATCCTATTCTCATCTGCCCACCTCTGTAACCTGCCCAGATCTAGTTGTAGCCTGTCCCTCCCTTCTATCGTGCCCACCTCTCCCCACATCTTAGTGTCATCCACGAATTTGAACTAGGTGCTTTTCACCCCCTCGTTCAAGTTGCTGATGAAGATAAGGAACAGCGCGGGCCCAAGGATCAAGCCCTGGGGGACCCCACTGACCACGTCCCTCCAGGTCAAAAATGACCCATCCACCACCACTCTCTGGGTGTGGCCCTCTAGCCAATTTGCGACCCATCTGACTGTGTAGGCATTGACGCCACAGTCGCCAAATTTTTTAATGAGAATGGGGTGAGAGACAGTGTCAAAGGCCTTCCTAAAGTCCAGAAAGACTATGTCCACCACGACACCTGCGTCTAAGGATTTTGTGACCTGGTTGTAGAAGGCAACCAGGCTGGTCTGACAGAACCTGCCTCTAATGAACCCATGTTGGTTGCCCCTAAGCATAATCTCTCCTGCTGGGGCCTCACAGATGTGCTCCTGGATAATCTTCTCAAAGAGCTTCCCCAGGACCAAAGTAAGACTAACAGGTCCTCCTTCTTCCCTTTTTTGAAAATGGGGACCACACCGACCCTCTTCTAGTCCTCTGGCACCTGGCCAGAGCACCATGAGTGCTCGTAAAACCATGCCAGGGGTCCCACAATGACCTCTGCCAATTCCCTCACCACCCTGGGGTGGAGAACATCTGGACCTGCTGATTTGAACATGTGCAGCCTCACCAGAAGTCCCCTAACTAGGTACTCTCTGACCCTAGCCCTGGTGGTACCTCTCCTGAGTCCATCCAGAATCCCAGTGGGGGGAATGTCCTGGTCCCTGCTCAGAAAAATGGAGGCAAAGAATTTGTTAAAGAGGTCAGCTTTAGCGTCTGGTGCAACTACCAGATTGCCAACCATGTCTTGCATGGGTCCCATGTTACCTGGTGCCTTCTTTTTACTCTCTATGCATTTAAAAAAGGACTTCTTGTTTTCTTTGATCCTGGTCGCTAGTCCTAGTTCTCTCTCTGCCTTAGCCTTCCTAACAGCCCCCCTACAGTCTTGAGCAATGGAGGTATAATCCTCCTTGGTGATGGTCCCTCCCTTCCACCAGATGCACCTTTTTAGCTTTCAGACATTCCTGAATGCCTTTGGTGAGCCATGGGGGCTTTTGAGCACTCTTCCTGCCTCTGATTCACGTTGGGACTGTCACCCTTTGGGCTCAGAGGATCATCTCCTTAAGGAACAACCACTCATCTTGGACTCCCAACTCCCCTACCCTCTGGGACCTCATTGCCTCCCCAAATAATCTCCTTAACTCACTGAAATCAGCCCTCCTGAAGTCAAGGGCTGCTGTCTTGCTGCAGGCCTTTGACACCCTGCCCTGGATGGTGAATTCCAATAGGCAATGATCGCTATCGCCCAGATGGTTAAGAACCTGCAGTCCCTTCACCAGGTCATTGCCTGTGGCCTGAACCAGGTTCAACAAGGACAAGTGCAAAGTCTTGCACTTTGGATGGAACAATCCCTTGCACCAGTACAAGCTAGGGGCTCACTGCTGGGCAGCAGCTCTGCAGAAAAGGAACAGGGAGTTACAATGGACAATGAGCTGAATATGAGCCAGTGTGCCCTTGTTGCCAAGATGACAAATAGCATTCTGGGCTGCATTTGTAGGTGTGTCGTCAGTAGGTCAAGGGAAGTGATTATGCCCTTCTATTCAGCACTAGTGAGGCCACATTTGGAGTACTGTGTTCAGTTTTGGGCCCCCCACAATTTGTGGACAAATTGGAGAGAGTCCAGCAGAGGGCAACAAAAATGGTGAGGGGCCTGGGGGACATTGCTTATGAGGAAAGACTGAGAGAACTGGCCTTATTTAATGTAGAGAAAAGGAAACTGATAGGGGATTTAATAGCAGCCTTCAACTACCTGAAGCAGGGTTTGAAAAAGGATGGAGCTAGACTCTTCTCAGTGGTGGCAGATGACAGAACAAGGAGCAATGGTCTCAAGTTGCAGTAAGGGAAGTTTAGGTTAGATATTAGGAAGAATATTCTCACTAGGATAGTAAAACACTGGAACAGGTTACCCAGAGACCTTTCCAACCCTAACTTTCTATGATTCTATGATTCTAGCGTATGAATATGTTTTCTGATCCCATTAGATCAGTGATTCTCAGCCAGGCTGCGAGGGCACCCAGGGATGTCATAAGATCCTTTGCAAGGTGCCGTTAGGTGGGAGAAGACAAGTAGATAAGCAAGCACAGCCTCAGGCTTGGTCCCTACCTGGTTGTTCCTCTACCTGGCCCCCTGGAAAGAGGTCAGCACTGTAATAAGTTTTAGGGGGTTTTGTTTAACTGGGGTGCTACTCGGTTCACAAAACTTATGAAGGGTGCCTTGAGCCTAAAAAGGTTGAAACCCATTGTATTTGATGGCTGACTTTTCAATATCTTTATGCTCTAAGATTCAACAGAGTATAATACCAGATCCATCAGGCATAAAATAATATCACAGCAGTATGTGTACACATATCCTAGACACAACTTATTAGCTACTTTAAATATCCAACTATCTGGTAGTCTCCCTGAAAGACTACCAAAGAACCCAAAAAAGAAAACACAACACATCTGACATTCAGAAATGTCATTGGCTTCTTGCCCATATAAACCAGTTTAAATTTTAAGCATAAAGGGCATCTATACATGTGCTGGAGGTGGTGGTGGGCACTTTAATTACAGTGGCTCTCAGACCCACTCTAATTAAAGCATCCCACACTTCAAGATAGAGACAGGGGTACTTTAAAGCTTTAACATGCCCCCACCACCATTTTGAAATGTGGGAACACTTAACACAGATGATGCAGACTGCTGGAGTACGCTAATTGGCATGTTCCAAAGGACTCCATTAATCAAGTCTACTCCAACACACGCAAATAAGCACATATTGTTGCAGAGTTCCATCATGTGTATAGACACCCAAAGTTTCTATAGATTCCTTTCCATTCCCGTCTCTGACTTTATTTCTTTGACATCTATCTACTAACTACTCCTCAGATACTAACTTACCTTTTAACCTAAGTCCTTGTCTCTCCAGCTATAGTGCCATTCCCACTTACACCTGACTTCCTCTTTGAAATCCTCCAACTATATACAAATGACATTTCAATGTATCCCTTATGTATTCTAACTTTCAGTCCATTTAACCATCTAACACCATCAAACCATTCTAACAATGATTCTAACCATCAAACCATTTAACACATACACCAGCCTAATTAACTTGAACCATAACTGGGTGCTGGTTTTAGAACATAGTCATTACACTACCCTTCTCATTTGGTCCACACCTAACCCACAGACTGATGTTAATTTCATGGAAAGATATTTCTACTGCTAGAAATGTAACACCTGTCAATAGCCATAAAGATATTATGAGCAGCACAGCATATTTAAGTAACAAGTGAATTAGGTAAATAAAACTCATCTGCTTAATACTCAATAATACTTTCAAATTAAAAAAAAAAACAGTAAAATTAAATGTTGATTTTGGATAAATTTCAAGGTTGAGGAGATCATGATGATGTTTGGAAGTAGGTTTGTCGGTTAGATTCAATAACAGAAAGGCCAGATCTACTACTGGTTCTGTTACTAATCAACTCCTGACCAAGTGAAGCCATTTCTTTTTGCTTGATTTTATCCATATGAACTGGTATAACACCTTGCTATTTTTAGCGTTGTATAGAGTTTGTAAATAGTGTCATTTTGCATAGGAGCTGAAATTTACAGCACAATTATTAAGTATAGATAAAATAAACATATAATATATGCTTCAATCTCATTATGAGAAGGACAGAGAGATAAAAGGAAGGATCCCTAATATTTGCATATATCAGAATTTGAATAGCCCCGATCAAAAACCTGTTTGTGTCAACAGAAAAATACCCTTTAAATCCTTTAGGCTGAATATGGCCCATGGTTAAAAACCACTTATGTAGATCATCAGTTATTGCATATGAATCTCCCCAGTAACTATGACTTGAATAATCAATACCATAGCAAATTTTAACTATTTTTCTTCAATGGTACAAAATTATAAGCCACATCCTAACCCTGGCAAAACTCCTGAATAAAGAATGAACAGAACTAAACAGAGACTTTATAGTTTGACCACACTGAATTTATATGCAGTTTCAGTGGCTCTGCAGAGGTTTTTAATTCTGACATGGCTCCACATTAGTGTTTTGCCAAATCACTGCTCCTTTTGTGACCCAAAGACCTATCTGTAAAATTAAGATGTGTCCTGGTTGTAGGTTGTCTGGGAAAACTTCCAAAGACAGTCTTCTTCTCTCCAAGACCACAAAATGCAATGAGACTGTAATTCTATCTCTCCTCAATCAGATTACAAATAAGTAGGGCTCATGGAATGCTCTTTTCTGTTTACAGCATTACTAGTGAACCACAAACATGGGCAAGCACAACACTGTGGAACAGCAAGCATTAGATACTAGAATGTGGTATTTCCTCACTGGTGAAAAACAATGCAAAACAGAGCCTGGTGACTGTTCAATCTACTGAGAGAGTATTTAACATATAGTCTCTCATGTACATTGGGCATCCAGTGGTGCCAACTCTGAGGGAATTAATGCAAGGATCCAGCCAGAACTGAGGAAGGGAAAATTAATCACGAGCTTCCAAGTCATATCAATGAAGCCTATCTCCATGGAGGCTGTAACAAACCAATCTACACATGAAACCAAACCCTCAATACTCATTAGTTTTTGATGATTCAGTCCTCTATAAAAGAAAAGGAAATCAATGAGAGTCAATTCAGAGGTGACCAAGAAAAAATTCTGGAAGAACAGCTACAGTACCCAACAAGTTTTTGAAAAGCCACAAAAAAAAAAATCACAAAGAGGGAGAAGAATTGTCATGCGTGTACAAAGGAACATGTAACCAGATGGAAAACACATAGAAGAAAGCATAGGGATATAGTATAAAAACAAACAAGCAAGCAGCCCCTTTCCCCCTTTTACCTGGTGAGGTCTACTAGCCTGTAGAATAGCCCATGAAGAGAAATGGAAAAGGCTCTTTACTGCTCACGACACTAAGAACTAAATTGGACTGGGAATGCACATTGTGAAGAAATTCAGATACAAGATGACTCAAGATGAAAGGCAGCAAGAGGGCACAGCAGCCCCCCTGGCTCTCCAGGGACCTGAGGCTAAAAAGAAAGGCCTACAAAGGGTGGAGGATGGGAGTCACCTCCAAGGAGGATTATTCTGCACTGGTCCGGTCCTGTAGGGAGCAGACCAGGAAAGCCAAGGCTGCAACTGAACTCCAACGAGCTTTGAGCATCAAGGACAATAAGAAGTCCTTTTTCAGATATGTGGGGAGCCGGAGGAAAAGCAGGGGCAACATTGGACCCCTGTTTTCCTAGTGGGGCAACTGACAACTGACGCCCAGGAAAAAGCCAACCTATTAAATAGGTACTTTGCGTCAGTCTTTCATCAATCCCATGGGACGCCCATGCCCGCTACAGAACCGGGAAGTCCAGGTGAGGGTGATCCCCTGCCCTCCATTAATGCTGACTTTGTGAAGGAACATCTTGAGAAGCTGGATACCTTCAAGTCAGCCGGCCCTGACAATCTTCACCCCAGGGTACTCAAGGAGCTGGCGAGCATCATAGCCCAGCCTCTAGCACGGATCTTTGAAAACTTTTGGCGCTCTGGTGTAGTGCCCGAAGACTGGAAGAAGGCCAATGTGGTGCCTATCTTCAAGAAAGGGAGGAAAGTGGATCCGGCTAACTATAGGCCCATCAGCCTGACTTCTATCCCGGGGAAGATCTTAGAAAAGTTTATTAAAGAGGCCATCCTTAATGGACTGGCCGACGCCAACATCTTAAGGGATAGCCAGCACGGGTTTGTTGCGGGTAGGTCTTGCTTGACCAATCTCATTTCCTTCTACGACCAGGTGACCTATCACCTGGACAAGGGAGAAGAGATTGATGTCATATATCCTGACTTCAAAAAAGCCTTCGAT
>NW_005841903.1:364745-378306 GCF_000455745.1 Alligator sinensis
CAAATCCCGGGACGTCATTCTCCCCTTGTACTCGGCCTTAGTGAGGCCGCAGCTGGAGTACTGCGTCCAGTTTTGGGCTCCACAATTCAAAAAGGATGTGGAGAAGCTTGAGAGAGTCCAGAGAAGAGCCACGCACATGATCAGAGGTCAGGGAAGTAGACCCTACGATGACAGGCTGAGAGCCCTGGGGCTCTTTAGCCTGAAAAAGCGCAGGCTCAGGGGTGATCTGATGGCCACCTACAAGTTTATCAGGGGTGACCACCAGCATCTGGGGGAACGTTTGTTCACCAGAGCGCCCCAAGGGATGACGAGGTCGAATGGTCACAAACTACTTCAAGATCGTTTCAGGCTGGACATAAGGAAGAATTTCTTTACTGTCCGAGCCCCCAAGGTCTGGAACAGCCTGCCACCGGAGGTGGTTCAAGCGCCTTCATTGAACACCTTCAAGATGAAACTGGATGCTTATCTTGCTGGGATCCTATGACCCCAGCTGACTTCCTGCCCTTTGGGCGGGGGGCTGGACTCGATGATCTTCCGAGGTCCCTTCCAGCCCTGATGTCTATGAAATCTATGAAATTAAATGGTTCTTTCCATCTCTAACTTCTATGATTCTACAAGTAATAATCCTAGCCTGTTACTCAACTCAAAATCTGTAGCATTTTAGTCACTAATTTTTCACTGAAAACAAACAAAATCTTGTTACTGCATAGCTCTTTGTAATAGATGAGATACAGTAGCTCAAATAAATGAGATAAAATAAGTCTTATGTCAGAGCCCTCCAGCTGATGGCCTCAGTCTGAGGTTTCAGTTGAACAATGTGAAGATATTTATGCTGGTTACAAGAGGACTTCAAACAGCCTCGTCTACTAAAATTGTTTTAAAGGAATATTATACATGACATCATCTAACTGTGACTACATTAAGTCTGTGCTATTATTGTTAATCAACTTAGAATATATCTCTGTTGCTATTTTTAGAGGCTTTAGTGAGGTTTTCAAGAGAGCAAACAGTAGCTCCCACTTTGGCAAGGATGCCATGATGTTCAACTATTTCCAAGTAGGATCATTTGTCCTTTATGCTTTTTGGTTCGTTAGCATTTCCCAAGTTCCCTTCTTCTACTCCCATATATCAGTTTGTTCCATGGATAAATGCCCACCCACTCACAACAAGAAACACCGTGATACCACAAGCATTTAATTAAATGATGGAATACCAATCACATGCCAGGTTCTAACTGTTGTAGATTTAGGCTCTCCTTTCTCTTCTCATTCAGCACTCAAGTGAATTACTCTTACAATTATGGCCAGATCTCAGCTAGCAGTAGCCACATTTTCATCATCTGTAGCAGCATATGTGGGACAAAAGATATATTATAGGATATTTTATCTTCTGGATACCAGGTGCTGAAGTTGGACAAACCCCTGACTGCAAGAACAAAGGGCTGCATTTCACAAGGGGCTGGGCAGCAGTCATTTCCACCTACTCTAGTCCCAAAACCTGACTTGCAATTATAACTGCAAAAAATATGCAGAACAGAATGTCATATTTCCTAAAATTCAGATACGCTTTCTTGCATCTAAAGCAGGCCCTTAACTTTATATAGTAAATTTTAACTTCTTCCAAGGATTCTGTTTTAATTCATTTTCAAATTACATTGGAATTTAAAGCTGAGATTTCCACAGAGGGTTTGAAGAGTTAGGAAGTCAATTCACATGGCATCTTTATCCACTTGAATATCCTAGCTTCAGTCTTTTAAGTCAGTTACATGTAGGCAATATCACAGAGCTGATGGCATGTAACAGTCTTCCTCATTTGTACATGCACTTGGGAAGTACAAGAAATTGGATGATCTGTTTTAATACGCAACTTGCAGCCTGTTTATCAATATCTCCGAATCTGGGTTAAAGACGTCCCCAGTGTAGGCTTTCTGGAGAGATTTCCAAGGATCCTTCAGCTGACTGGACTGGAAAAAAATAATCTTTACCAAAGTAGATCAAGGTTTCAGTTTTTGACTTAAGCTAGTTTTTTTTTAAAACATACAGTAATTTTTTTTAATGTTAACCTTGAAAAGGTGAGAGCTTGTGTTCACATCAAGTTTCAATTGATGAAATAACTTAATTTACCCAGACCACTCATCCAAGTATTGTGAAACCATCACTGAATAACAGCTACACAGAAAATCTTGTTAACAGCAGCAACACTGCTGTGCCATTTGCTGCCCTGTAGAAGACTGATGTCACTGCACCACATTAATCTATTAGTATTTCACCACAATTATTAAGAGAAAAAACTAGAGATGCACGGATACATCGGTTCAGTATCGGATCAGCACTGATATAAAGAAAATTGACAATATCGGAAATCAGCCTGAAGTGGCCGATAAATTGGCCAATAAATGCTCGTGCATGTGCGCAGCTGCAGCACAGCACGCAGGCAGCGAGGAGCACAAGCCCGGCAGCTTGGAGAGCTGCTTGCAGCCAGTAAGTGTGGTATAGTGGAAGGGGAGGGTGGAGGGAAGGGGTGTGGGGGGGTAGATCAATGCCCCCCGCAGTGAGAGAGGAAGTAGGGTTGGGGCCAGTGTAGACACTGCCCAGTTGAGGCGAAGCGGGCACAGGATGGAGCCACAGCTTGCCTGGGGGAGCTGGGGGGGCGGGGGGCAGCTCCAGCTGCTGTGCGCCGCTCATCCGGTGGCTTGCCCCACTGCTGCTCCTGCTCCTTGGCCCCAGCCCACAGCTGCAGCCTGCCCTACTCCACCCTGCGTAGATCCAGGGGCACACACCCTCCCCTCATGCCCTCCCAGACAAGCAGTGGGAGCAGCATCAGGAACAGCCGGATGAGTTACATGCAGCGGCAGGAGCCGCTCCCTTCCTGAACCCCCTGGGACAAGCCGCAGCTCCATCTGGTGCCCACCCCACCCCAGCTGTGCAGCACCTACCTCAGCCCCACTCCCTCCCTCACTGCAGGGGGCGTTGATATGCCCCCCCCCCATGCCCCTTCCCTCCCCTTTCACCACAACAGACTTACCAGCTGGACTCAGCTGTATCAGAAATCAGATCGGTATCAGCCGATATTCCTCCTTAAAAATCAGATATTGGTATTGGCCTCCAAAATGTCTACCAGTGCACCCCTAGAAAAAACCCTTCAGTTTTTGTACGATGCTTAAAAGCCTTCTTCAGCATCTTCTGTTTAGATATTCTACACCTGGTCTGTGTGACAGAACACCCATTTGGGTGTCTGTCACTAAGGGCTGGAGCAGGGAGCTGCCAGGTAGCTGATGAGATCGGCTATTTTGGAGAGCATCCATTTTGGCAGGCTCACTCAAATACTAGGACCAAGAACCTCTCCGGTGTAAGCTGGGTCAGAGTGCCAAAACCCTTGCCCCCACCCCTTCGGGTGGGTTACTAGGAGAGGGGGGGGCAGGCACGCAAAGTAGCTGCACCTGAGCCCTATGGGGTTGGACCCTGGAGGTGGGCCAGGCATGCTGAATGAGCAGCACTTAAGCCCAAGGGGGTGTAAGACCCCGGGTCCTGAGAGTTGCAGGGTGGAGCTGTGGGGCCAGTTAAGCTCAGAGAGGAGCAGCTGAATCCTAAGTGGTGGAAGACCCCAGGCCCTAGTGTAAAGGGGTGGAGTTGTGGCCCAAGAGAGGGGGGTAGTGGTCCAGTGAGGGGCCAGGGGCGAAGTAGGCCCACAGTTGAACAATCGCTAAGTCCCATTCAGGTGAGGCTCATGGGAGAGGCCCAAAAGACCGTGGCAGGGCTGACCGAGGGGTGAAGATTTCATAGATTTCATAGACATCAGGGCTGGAAGGGACCTCGGAAGATCATCGAGTCCAGCCCCCCGCCCAAAGGGCAGGAAGTCAGCTGGGGCCATAGGATCCCAGCAAGATAAGCATCCAGTTTCATCTTGAAGGTGTTCAATGAAGGCGCTTGACCCACCTCCGGTGGCAGGCTGTTCCAGACCTTGGGGGCTCGGACAGTAAAGAAGTTCTTCCTTATGTCCAGCCTGAAACGATCTTGAAGTAGTTTGTGACCATTCGACCTCGTCATCCCTTGGGGCGCTCTGGTGAACAAACGTTCACCCAGATACTGGTGGTCACCCCTGATAAATTTGTAGGTGGCCATCAGATCACCCCTGAGCCTGCGCTTTTTCAGGCTAAAGAGCCCCAGGGCTGAGGATCTCTCTGGAGTAGGGCGGAGCAAGTGTGGCCTGGATAGGCAGATTGTAAGAGGCCCTTGTGAGAGAGGGGCAGAGTGCAAGAGGCCTCTGTGAGAGGGGGGTGGTGTGTCTGTGGCCTGAGAAGGCAGCGTGACAGAGGCACAACTATGTGTCCAGTTGGACCCAGCTTTCAACCGGAGATGGAACACACTGTGAGACATCAGCGAGGCATGGGACACATGTAGAGGTGCTAGGAGCGTGGACTTATCGCCCATGGTCATTTGGGCACATGAAGAGCAGCCTCCCACTTATTTATCATCTCAAACACTTATCAACAAGGCATGGCAGGAAAACGAGAGGTGAGAGGTTTGCCCAGAGACAAGGGGTTGGGCCATACTGATACTGGGCCTGGAAGGTGCCTTTTGTCACAGTCTGATTTTCTTTCAATGGAAGAATAAAGGAGTAACTCCATGAAAATAGATGTAAATCAACATAGGCAAAAAAAGAATCCCAGTATGGATATTAGAAAAAGAAGTAAGTTAAAAGCCTCCTATTGTGCATCTTCCAATGACACCTCGGACTAGCTTTTGCTATTTAAGCTGTATTTGTTTAAGGGGTCTGTTTCATTCTCGTACACATGTAACTCTCATTACCTTCAGTAAAAATTATGCATGCTCATTGTGGCAGAAATGCCACCGTCGGTGCCCCTCTCCAGAGACCTGTCTCTGCCAGCCTGAGAGGCTGGTGTTGAATCCCTCAGGGTGGGGTTCTCCCACCTTGTCTACACAACAAAAGCCTGGGGCCTGAATGCTCTGGTCACCTGGGCGGCGGGGGGAAAGGCCCAGCCCTGCGCATGGGCCCAGGTAGCCAGGGATGCTTGGTAGATTGGTCTGCTTGTGGCCAGTACTGGCAGCTTCGATTGGACCGGGCTGCTGAGGTCAGAGAGGTTATTTAAGGGCCCAGGCCAGGAAGAAGGCAGCCATTAGCCATGCGGTCCTCCAGGTGAATCTGAAACTGGCTCTCTCCTCATCACCGCATGCTCCAAGAGCAACCTGCCTCCAGAGGAAACTCCAACCACCTCTGGACGATGCGTGTGAGTAAGCTGCTCGAGATCCGATTAGATATTTAGCTTACAGTAATTCAAATGCGTGTTTAAACAGCTACCTCAGCCACCCTGGTTTGCTCTATGGGATTCCTTTGATATTCCTGTAAGATTTCTATGATATTGCTCTACCTTTTACCCTGTTTCCGCCCTACCCCCTGTAATCAATAAAGTTCTCCTTGTGACCGGTGTGGGAGACTTATTGAGGGGTGGGTCTAAATTATGCCTAGGAGGGCCCTTAGGTCTGTGGACTAAGGGAGACTTTTCTAATAAGCCCCTGACTTGGGAAGTGCCCCAAGTGCTTATATTGGGTCTAGGACCCATTGGACTATCCGGCCTGTGTTCTCCAAGGTGCGCAGAGCCAGAAGTGAGTCCAGAGCCTTGGATGGTGGCAGCGGGAACCCCAGGCTAGCGGGTGTGCTCCAGGGAAGGGGTCGGCCGGACGTGAGGCACCCCAAGAGAGGCACTCGGAGCCTGGAAGGTGGGCGGGCGCAGGGAGGTGGGCGGCTCAATGCAGAAGCGCCCCCTACTGGCCCGCCACACGCATCATCAGCAGACCACACTCCAGAACATCTAGATCTCCAAAGCATTCATGGACCTATTACAACAGTTTTTAAGGAGAAAAGCCAACAAATGTATTTGGAATTTTTTCCTTTAAGCAAACATTACAATGTACCAGATACAGGTATAACCAGATTCTCAAGTATGAAAGCAATTGTCAAAAGAAAGCTCGTATCTAATATATTTAGGATAGTGAAAGGAAAAATTGATAGCACAAATACATTAAAAAAATAATTTCATTATATCTTTCATGGGCTCATGGGAAAAATCCTAAAGGTTATAAACAAAGGAAAATTAAAGTAAGTTTTTACCAAGTGAGACATTTCACTGGTGGAAGGCCAAAAACCTCCCGCAACACTTGAAACTGACACAAAAGAATCATTAACTTATACAACGGTTGGGCTAAATCAAAAGTACAAACAGTTAACTTGTGAAACATGTTTCCATATACTGATCTCAAAGTGCTTTAGAAAGGTGGTCACCTATTTTCATTTACAAATGAAGAAACTGAAGTGCAAAAAGGTAAAGTGACTTGACTATATCTCATCCAGTGCACCAAATGCCATGATGGAAAATATGTAGGAGAAACCAAACAACAACTGTGCACCAAAATGAACGAACACTAAAAATCTATCAAAGACAAAAATACCCAGCTACCTGTGGGGGCACACTTCTCCGATCTCCCAGTTCTAATCCTCAAAGGGAATTTACAAAACATGTTTCGTAGACGAGCCTCCGAACTTCACTTCATAAATCTACTGGATACAAAAAATAATGGATTCAATATAGACATTGGATTTATGACACATTACAACCTGTCTAACATCTGATTCACTAGGTACCTGCCAGACCTGGCTTCTTACACTTTTCTTCCCCTCCCTCCCAACACTTTTCTGCCCTTTGTCTTCCTAATTTACAGCTATTTCCTTTTTCACAGACCAGCTTCTTTTCTACCTTGAATTACTACTACTGTAGAGTCTCCCTTGCTCACCTTTGGCATTCTTTTCTCCCCACCCCCCAACTTTTTCCCCCTCCCTTCCCTGCTCTACGTTTTGTTTTCCTAATTTCTAACTATTTACATTCTCACTAACATTCTGTCACACTTCTAGCTTCTCTCATTCCTTGGAGTCTCAAAATAGCAGAGACTTCCTATGCCTGAAGAAGGGTGATTGCATCTGAAAGCTTGCTATGAACTCTTTTCCAACTACTCAATTGGTATAATAAAAGATATCACATCTACCCAAAGAGCCTTGCCTGCCTTGACCAAAATCACAAATAGAAGAGTTGGGAAGAACTCTTCCTAATCCTAGTCTGATACTCTCTTGAAGTATGATGTTGATTACTCACTGACTAATCACAGTTTAATGTACCATGAGATCAAAAAGAATCCTATGACAACAAATAAGTAATTCATTTCCTTAAAGGCACAGACACGAAAGTGGTTGTCTAATATGTATAGGCATGTCAGTCATTAAAAAGCTATCAAACACTATGTGTGCTTAGAACACTTGCAGTCTTGCATGACCAGTCATCTCCTCACAAGACCCTTCCTGTTTTTTCATCTCAAGGCATTTTTCAGTAAATGGTTCTAATCTGCTTAAATACTTGTAAGGTTACCAGTTAACAACAGATGCAAGAGAGTTGTTGCTGTACGCTCTATAACTAGGGACCTACCAAAATTGTGAGTCTGCAATTGTTGCAGAAACTGCAATTTTGAGCAGGCTCCTTTTGGACTATTTGAAAAAGCATGCGCTCCCTGAGAAAAAAAAAAACTTACTGAAAATAAAATGCTAGCTCCCTCTGGGGTGCAGCAGTCCTCATGGCTGCTGCAGCCCAGGTACAAGGCATGCTGGGGGGGAAGGAAGGAGGAGGGCTGCCAGCACAGCAAGATGGCTGCCTCTCCGACCCCTTGCTGCTGATTGGCTGTGAGGGCTGCCCATCATATGGCCCTGCTCCACTCCACCAATTGGAAGCAAGGGGTGGGGCTGCATGACAGACAGCCCTCACAGCCAATCAGCTGCAAGGGGTGGGGCCACTGGGGCTCTTTGGCCAGAGACATAGGGGGATCCCACCACACCTGGCCCATGGAAGTGACTGCTGGTCCCATGATCTGTCTGTAAAATTGGCCAGCAGCCACCTTGAGTTTGGTAGACCCTTACCAATAACTACTGTAGTGACCAAAAGGCACCTTTTCATACTTCGTAGCGAGTTCCATGCCACTTCTTTACATAGTGCCTTTACACTTTTTCATTCTGTTATATGCTCTCCAAACAAGATTTTCCACATTAAATCTAAGATTTCAGCTAAAATAAACGTACCAAAGTATCTTGCCAGCACTCTTATGCACTCCTTGCAGGAACCTACTCTGTAAGAGAACAAGCCACTCAGTTTCTGAAACTCTGTATTTAAGTGCATAGGTCACTGTCTCATATGCGTAAAATGTGATTTCAAGAGGCACTTTAAAAATCTATGTGAAGAGTTAAGTCCTCACCTAATTGAAGGGAAGGGCTACTGTTGTCAACAGCACAGGATTCCACCCAAAGTTATTTAACTTATATTGACTCTGTACCTACTATAAGATACAGAGACATCAAGCTAGCAAACACCTGTCTCCAAACATGGACTAGTCATTGCAGTATATTGGCTGGAAATGCAAATCAGTTTAGATGCTACCTTGACAAGACCCTCTTTTGATTTTCTCTGCTTTGTACATCCAGGAGGCAGGTCAGGTTCATAGATTCATAGATGCTAGGGTCAAAAGGGACCTCAAAGGATCATGAAGACCAACCCTCTGCCAGTCGCACGAAAAAGTGCTGAGGTCCTGTAACCCCATCCAGGTGCTTGTCCAGTCTCCTCTTAAAGACCCCCAAGGTAGGGGAGAGCACCACCTCCCTTGGAAGCCTGTTCCAGATTCTGGCAACCCTTACTGTGAACTTCTTTCTGATGGTCAACCTAAATCTACTCTATCAGCTTGTGGTCATTGTTTCTGGTTATTCCAAGGGGTGCTCTGGTAAACAGAGCATCTCCTATTCCCTGCTGCCCCCTGCCCCCCCAGTGAATTTGTATACTGTCACAAGATCCCCCCTCAGCCTTCTCTTGTGGAGGCTGAAAAGGTCCATGTCCCTTAGCCTTTGCTCATAAGGCCTTCCCTGCAGGCCTCTAACCATATGAGTGACCCTCCTCTGAACCTTCTCAAGGTTGTCCACATCCTTCTTGAACTGCGCCGCCCAGAATTGGACACAGTACTCTAGCTGCAGCCTGACCAGTGCTGCACAGAGGGGGAGCATCACCTCCCTGTTTGTGATGCACCTACTAAGGCATGACAAAGCGTGGTTAGCTCTGCTAATTACTTAGTCACATTGACGACTCATATTCATCTTGGAGTCAACAACGACTTCAAGATCTCTTTCTGCTGCTACGCTGCTGAGGTCATCCCCCAGCCTATTGGTGTGCTAGTGATTCCTTCTCCCTAGATGCAGCACCTTGCACTTGTCCTTGTTGAACTGCATCCTACTGTTCTCTGCCCACTTCTCTAACCTGTCCAGGTCCACCTGGATTCAGTTTCTTCCCATCAGTGTTTGCTTCGCCCCATAGTTTGGTGTTATCTGCGAATTTGGACAGACTGCTTTCCACACCCTCATCCAGGTTGCTGATGAAGATATTGAACAGAATTATGTTATGAATTATGAAAAATTATGTTCACCCAATTTTTTCATAGTACCTTGGATATTTCAACAATTATGAGTCTCAGGCCTCAAAATTTCTATTAAATATTTAGTCCACTTGTATAACTTGTATCACAGTGATTAATTGTGTAGTTTGAGCTGCTACTGCTTTGGATAAGAAATAAACTACCTCTCAGTGGAGCACAGAATAAGGAGGGGCAGAAATTATGGTATTCTGAACAATACTGTAGGCAGCAAGTGTACAAACATACTAAAATGGAAAAAATTGCTAATTAAAACTATTAATCACTGTTATTGCATAGTTATATACTGAACAAGCTCTTACTGCATTTGTACTCAAAGAACTAAGTGTGTTATTACAAAACACCCTACCATGAATTGCAATTCCCTGAGTTGTAATGGAGTATCATAGGAAAATAAGGCTGGAAGGAACCTCTCAAGGCTCATTCTTGACTAAACCATTCCAACCAAGGGTCTGTCCAATCTGCTCTTGAAAATTTCCAAGGATGGAGATTCCACAACTTCTCTATGTAACCTGTTCCAATGCTGGACCATATCATAATCAGAAAGTTCCTTCTAATCTCCAACCTCAATTTCCTCTGCTGCAGGTCGAGGCCATTGCTCCTAATCCTGTCCCATTTAGCCATAGAGAAAAGCCCATTTCCATTCTCTCCATAATCACGCTTCAGGTATTTGAAGACTGCTAGCAAATCCTACCAAGTCTTCTCTTCTCCAAGCCTCTAATCATTTTTGTTGCTCTGCACCAGACTCTTTCCAAACTGTCCACATCCTTCTTGAAGTATGGGGCCCAAAACTGGACCAGGGGAGGCCTCACCAGTGCTGAATAGAGCAAAAAAGAATCTCTTCCTTTGATTTACAAGTGACACTCCTGTTAATACAGCCCAGTATATTGCTGGATTTCTTGTTGAAAGAGCACTCTGTTAGCTCATATTCAGCTTATGGTCTACTGTAACCCCTCTGGTCTTTTTCTGCAGTACTGCAAACTAATCAATCATTTCCCAGTCTATATTTGTGCGTGCAATTATTCCATCCCATGTGCAGGACTTTGTACTTGTCCTTGTCGGATCTCATCTGATTGAATGCAGACCATTTCTCCAGTCTATCCAGCTTATTCTAGATCCTGGCCTGGCCCTCCACAGTGCCTGCAATTTCACTCAACTTTGTTCTGCCTGAAAATTTGCAAAATTTCCAAACATTTCCAAACATCTATGTCACTGATGAAAATGCTGAACAATACCAAACCAGTACAGACCCTTGGGGAACCCATTTGTTACCTCCTAACTAGCCATTCAGTCATTGATAACTACTAATTGAACATGATGATCCATCTGGTTATACATCTACCTTATGATATTTTCATCTAGTTCAGTAGTGCTCAACACTTTGGCCTTGTGGACAGATGAGCAACACAGGGCTCATTTGCAGACCAGATTGGGCCCTGGAGACCCGTCACAGCCCCCTCCTGCCCCTGCCAATATTGGGCCCTGAGGTTTTGGCACCCCTTTGCTGCCCTCCCCACCCCCTCCAATGCCAGGATTGGGCTGTAGTGCCCAGCGCCACCCCTGCTCAGCCCTGCATGGAATCAGGCACCAGATCCAGCATGCAGGACCCAGGGTTCTCTATGGTCCTGGCCATCTGATAGCAGGGAAACAGTGCTACTGCTCCCCCACTGCCAAAGTTTTGGACCAATGGGGAGCCCCAAGAGCCCGATGACAGCACTGCAAGCTAGATGTGACCTGAGGGCCAGAGGTTGAGCACCCTGATCTAGTCTGTATTGCCTTAGCTTGTAAGTGCCAAAGCAAAGCCAGCTTTCCTATGATAGTCATTCTGTTTACTAGGCCAAGCTTTAGCAAATCCACTTACGTAGTCAGGGAGAAAAAAAAAGAGAGAGAGAATGTTATGAAAGGGTCTGATCCCAAGCCCAAGTCAACGACAGCCTTTCTATAGACTTTGAAGCAGGCCTTAATTTCTAGTTGTCCATTCAATTTCTTATTTCTTTCCCCTTTACTGTTTCATCCCTCATTATAATATCTAAGAACTTGCTGATTCCCAAGTTATATTTTGATATCATAAGAGCAAAAATAAAACAAGGTAATTAAGTGAGCAAACTAATTTGTAACAAATATATATTCATCATAAAGAGATTATTTTGTCAAGCAGAGCTCCTGCCTTTCAACACAAAACGAGTATCAGCTTCTAAAGAAAGACAAAGAAATACAACTTTGCTAGCTCACCCTATTCGTCATTTTCCTAGCACCATAGCCACATTATAATAAGGTTTTTTTTACGTTACACCTGACTATTTCATTAATGTTTTCTAATCAATTTTCAACAGAACTCTTTTGCATGCAGTATTAAAAAAACCTCACTTTAATAAAACAGCTGTTCTATCCTTTTATTTGTACAGGTTTTTTGGTTTTTTTACATTTGCTTTAACTTCCTGTAATAGTCCCTTCCCTGTTAATCCCTATGTAGCCAGCATATTACAATGTACATAAAGAAAGATGGAACAGGTGCCCAGCTCCCTACTGTAAGCATGCCTGTCATTACATGCTAAGATCATTAACTGAGTTTTTGATATATGGATCTAGCAGTTTGCTAATAAATCTAAAGGCCTGATGAAGAAAGATGCCATAAGTCCCCAGGAAATTAAAAACAGTCTGGAGTAGAGAAGATGATGTATATCTATAGTTGTGAGTAATTATAATCACTACCTAGCAGAAACAATTTATCTATTTCAACATTTTCTATAGCACTCATGATTCTCATATCTAAATGCTATCTAGGTAAATGAATTATGTGCTTCATTCAGACTGGACTTAAAGAAAGTCCCTGCTATTCACATCCAACAGATTTTCAGACTCTGCTCTGACCTGCCACAATAGTAACCTCATAACTAGGACAACAGAATCTCTCTTGTTGTCACATACAATCCCCAACTTGAACATACATTAATAACCTCCAGCCTCTCCAGGAACATAACAACCAATTCAAGGCAGCTTCAGTGTGGACAAGCCTGTCCCACCTTACAGGCAGTCCCCCAACCTCAAACAATGTCTCTCCAGCAACAGACTACCTAACTCCTAATCTCATCAAGGTATCAGGCCCTGCAATGGCCCCATATGCCAGCTGTGCCCCCTCATTAATACAGATTATAACTGGGGCTCATTCACCTGTTCCCTACCAACATCAAATATGCCATCACCTGCTTACTGTACCCCTCTGTCAACACTGGACAAATGGGACAAACATGAAAGAATAAATAGACACCGATCTGACAATGAATCCAGAACTACAGAAAAGTCTGTAGAAAAACACTTTAACCTCTCTGGACATTCCATAGCAGAGTACCTGTTCTTAACAACATTTGAAAACCAACTTGAAGGACTGTAGAAAAAGAAGTCATCTACAGATGATTAAGTATGGTGTAAACAGAGACTATGGATTCCTAACCCATTACCTGGATTAGCATTTATAACCACCGTGTCCTTATGGGTTTACTGCTTTGTTTCTCTCTTCAGCCCACCCTTTGCTTCTTCTAGCAGTGCCCCCCCTCCCTTCCTCCCCATTTCCCTATCCTTCGTATTTAAATCACTTATCCTTAAATCACTTGTTTTTCAACTGTATTTATTGAATGCCTACTTCCTGCAAGTCTTTTCACAGCATCTGCCAATGCAGCTATTGCTTATGAAAGCTTCAGCATCTCCAAATTGGTTAGTCTATTAGGTGTAACTCTGCTCTGCCTTCTAACAAATGTTCTGAGAATCTGTAGTTCTTTTTAAGATTTTTTAAATTATTATTCTATTACGATAAGACAGATTTATTAAATGGGAGAGTTGTGTGATTAATTCTAGAAGCAGTCAAGTTTCTCCAGTCGGTTATTCCATAGGTCAGTCTTCTCAAGAGTGAACATTTTGCCCCACAAACTGCATGCTCTAAGGAACAGAAAAGACAGATACTATGGGAAGTCAAGGGACACAACTGTTTAGCTACTTAGCCTCATTGTCTCATTGAAAATTCCACATTAAAGCTGTAG
>NW_005841903.1:378337-387257 GCF_000455745.1 Alligator sinensis
GCTTTTGTAAGTCAAATAGTATCCAAAAGGTTTTGTCTGACAAGGTTTTCAAGTGAAAATGGCCCTTTTCTCCAGACAAAACAACATTACAATAATTTTTAGATATACCACCAAGACACCTTGACAGAGAGTATCTAGATATTGAGAAGTCATAAATAAACTCTTATTTATCAACCCAAAAGTGAGAGGAATAGGTGAAAATAAGATAAATGGTTCTGGTTTGGACCACTTCTAAAATAAAAATCACCTCAGTGCAGTGTTTCTGTGCTACAGATTTAAAATATATTTCTATAGTTTCCCATTCTGTTAGGTTTCCCTGTTCTTTTTTGCAGCTGTCTTTGAAATAAAAAAAAAAGATCAAACAAAGGTGTTTACTCAAGCCTCGGTTCACCTGCTGTTCCACCTGCTCTCTTACCCCAGTAACTGGCTTTAACTTCATATCAGAGATTACTTGTTCTTGCATAAGTGAATTCTAAAATGATGAGACTTGGGGTCTCCATTGCTGGAAAAGTGGAAAGTATCGCCAGGTAAAACATCACATCATCATTTGAGCAAGCAGAAGAGCATGTAAATCCTCCAAATCCTTCAGGTTTCTGAAAGCCATGCCAGAATAATATGGGATTTATTTTCCGCGTGATCAGTCACTGTAGTTCAGGGGCATGTGCATCATCATCTCACATGGAGGCAGGGGAAGAGGAATGGTGCATTGACGGTCCACCCTGAAACACTGAATCTCAATTTTCAATCGAGCTGATGGATTTTCAGTTTAGTGGCGCAATCTGTCTTAAATTAGCCATTATCCTGTATGCTCTCCTCCCATGTTTACTGTCACCACACAAGAAGATGGGTACCCTTTATAAAATAATTTCCAACTACCAAAGAAAAGATGGTTATTAGCAAGGAAAGTTTAAAAACAAATTGTCCCAGAGCTCAGTCTGCTGTAAAACACAAAACAAAAACAGGAGACTAATTAAAACGGAAACAGGTCATCTGATTTGCATATTGAATGTGAGAAAGATGAGGGAGTATATCATAGCCACTACATTAGGGGAAACATGGCAGAATGAGAAATTGTGATAGCCTTTCCCAGTTGAAACAAGCATACAGTTTTGATGCTGACATGCTGTGTTAGTTAGTAATTGTGATTAGCTAGAGCATCCAAGGCCCAGATTGTGAACAAAAACTCCACTGTGCTACAAGATGTACAAACAGAACAAAAAGACAACCCTACTCTGAGGAGTTAACATCTAGGGGATCCCAGTGATACGACACATGATGCAGATCTGACAAATTTCTATCACTTGGAGGGAGACTTAATTTTGAATTCATTTTAAGGCCATTAAAAAGCCTACCTTTTCTAATGAAGATTTTTCATTGTATTTCAGCGAGATAGATTTTTTTTAAATCTCCTTTTTCATCACTTTAAAGAATATAATAGACAAGAGCTCTGCAGTCACTTACCAATGAAAAATGTTAAGTGCTTCATTTTGGAAATTTCTACATTTGTTCGCTCATACTTTTAAAGTCATATTCCTCTAGTTTTCTCTGTGTGTGGGTGTGTAGGTAAATGAAATATGAAGGGTTAACACTAGAAATAAATGGGACAGAGGGATACTATTAACTTGGAGGGGGAGGGCAGGTCAACCTACTAATAGCATAAACCTTTCAAAATACCTAGCAGATTTGACATTTTTGTGGAAAAAAGCTGTCAACACAAACACATTGCCTTCACACGCCTTTTTTTTGTTTGTTTTTGGCCACAGTGTGTGATCTAAAATCCATGAAAGTGAAGAGAAAGAGAGAGAAAGACCATTGATCTCAATAGGTTTTGGATCATGCGTTACAAAAGAGGTCGGTAACCTATGGCCACAGGCCGGATGCAGACCACAAAGGGGTGCAGTCTGGCTCACAGAGATCCAATCCAGCACAGGGAGTCAGTCTCATTCAGCTGTGCCATGCTGTCCTTCTGCCCAGCAGCACCACCCCCTACTGCAGAACCTGCTGCTCCACCGGATCCAAGTTTCCTGAAGCATCTGAGGGGGGGAAAGCAGAGGGGGCAGGTCTGCACAGTGGGGGCCTCCACCTCCCCCCTCTACTCCCCCTGCCCCTGACAGGCAGCCACAGATGGGGGGAGGGGCAGGGCTGGGGGAGATTCTGTGCTGGTTTCCCCACTTCCCGACGCTGACAGCAGGGGTTGGGAGCAGGGTGTACCTGGCAGATAATCAAGAGTGGCCTGCTGCTCAGTGGCCCTCAGCAGTCTCTGGCACTCTGGAAGGCATGTGTGAGCACCCCCAGCCTGATGGCTTTGGCCAGTGCAGGCATCTGCATGGCACCTTCCCCTCCAAGGCAAACATTTGTTCTCTTCACTCCTGATCCAATCTATGCAGCTTAGAGAAATCCATGAAGGTTTAATCAATTCCACCTTGAGCTTTTTGAATGTCTGTACCTAGCTTATGTGGCTCCAGCACCTGCAACTGGCCAGATGTGTTCAGAAACCTGTATTATCTGAAACCACTTTCTTAACACAATCTGCCTCACCCCCTGCAGTGATCAGATTTTCAGGTTAAAAGTATGTGAGGCAGCTTTAGATCTGGGGCTTCAACCAAAAAAACAGAAGCCTGTGTCTAACAAAAGGGTGTGTGTGCATTTTGCATACAAGCTTCTTTTTTTTTAAAATAAATTGCAGCAGTGTAGGCTGT
This sequence comes from Alligator sinensis, assembly GCF_000455745.1. Taxonomy (NCBI): domain Eukaryota; kingdom Metazoa; phylum Chordata; order Crocodylia; family Alligatoridae; genus Alligator; species Alligator sinensis. Next base: position 381,037 of record NW_005841903.1, read on the forward strand.
GTTTGCAAGTAATCTTCAGTGGCAGTAGAAGGCAGGTGTAGCTGAGAGGCACCTTTAAAAGGCAGTATCCAAACTGAGATGCAGGGAATAGAAGATAGCTTGTAGTGTCTCCAACTAAGGTCTGTAGGAATAATCCTACTTCTCTTCTTGATGAATTAAGATTCAAGGGTGTGTGTACACAAAGCAGTGGGTTTTTAAAAACACTGCTTCAATTTAGGGTGAAGTAAACCCCTGTGTCGTGTACACCCATGTCTTACCTGCCTCTCCACAGGTGGGGAGGGCGAGCTGCCAGCGGGCGGAGTGGTCCCCGGGCTGCAGGGGGTGGAGGGACTGGTGCTTCCCTCAGCGAGAGCAGCAGTTCCCCCCAGGTGGCACCCACCCGCAGGCACCCAGCTCAGGTGGTCTCGGGGGGCACTGCAGCCATGGAGGGAAGTACTAGGTCCCCACACAGCTCATGCAAGCAGGCAGGCTCCAGGGGAAAAATAAATAAATAAAAAATAAATCAGGCTCACTGCTTTAACATTTTTTTTTTAAATAAATAAATAATTGGTGGAGCCTGCCTTCCCAGGCTGCAGCCAGGCTGCCTGCTCAGTCCCTGAGCCATGCAGAGCCCGGTGCCTTGGAGGAGTTTTAGTTTGCTGTGCCATAAGTCATTTAAGGCACATCATGCCACTGAATGTAATACAGCAGCTGGAATTAATCCACAATATGCCTTGGGTGCGTGCAAACACCAATACCATTAAAGTGGCACAAAAGCAGTTAACCCACTTTAAAGTGTTGTGCACACATGCCCCCTTGTCTACACATGCCCCGTGTAAGTCAAATGGTATCCAAAAGTCATGCAACACATAATATAAAAAAGCCTCTTGCCAAACAAAAGCACTAAATTCAGACACTAGAACTGTCCTGTAGAAGTGACTGTAGACAGTATCTACAGTCTGAAAGCTGAAATGTAGGAAATATAATCATGCTTCATAGCCCATGTGCTTAAGCACTTGCACATACAATGGAAGTTCCACATGTTTAAAGGTTCCTGTCATTCTACTAAAGGAAGTAACAACTCAACTTTAATACAAAGCAAACTAGGATTCAGTTGTCTTTGGGAATAAGGACCTCTGCAACATTTTCTATGATCTTCCCTCCCCCAGCCAATAGTGGAGAGATGGCCATGAACGGCGTGTGCCCCTGGCAGCTGGGGGGACACAGCGGTGGTGGGAGCATGGCGGCGGTAAGTGCGGGAGCTTCTGCAGATGCCACTGGGGCTGCCAGGGGTGAGGGGGTGGTGAGCGGGCTGGCCACCACCCACAGACGCCACCAGCAGCAGCGGCCAGCAGGGATCGCGGACCAAGACACCACTGGCGCCTTTTTGCAGGGGGTGCACCGCCACGCTCAGAGGATGCATGTGCACCCCCTACGCATCACCCCTGGAGATGGCTAATGTGTTTAAAGGTGAAGTTGCTCATTCCACTTAGACTATGAAATCTGTGGAATTTTTAGGTGATGTTAAAGTTAAAACATGCTATGAGCAGTTGCACATTAAGGATTAATGTATAGCTCTGACTTACCACTGGAGGGCTGGCAAGCAGGGGCATGACTAGGAGTCAGGACATCTGGGCTTTATCCCTGCTCTGGGTGCAGGGTGGGAGGTACTGGGGGAGATGCATCCTGGGATGCTGGAGGACTGCAAATTGCTCATTTCATCTCCATGGAGCAAACTGAAATTATCCTAACACAAGCTAGGTAGCACACCAGGAGTTAACCCTTGCCTTAAATAGCATAACTTTGACACAGTCAAAGGGAACTTAGCACAAGTTAATCAGCTTTAATATACAGACACTCATCTTTTAAGTGCCTTAGAATAGTCTAACAGTGTAACAAATAATTTCACCCTTACATTCAACACATTGCACCTGAAATTCAATGGTCTCTTATGGAATATCCTGCACTTAAAGGAAACACTGTAATAATTAAATGTATTAGACTAGTGGTTTTCAGCCTTTTTAAACTTGAGGCACCCCTACACAACTTTCATACACTGAGTGGCACCCAATTTAAAGAGCTAATTAACATATTATAGTGCTTACTTCCTTGCAGGGCAGGGGGGAGGGGAAGGAAAATCAGCCAGGCCAGGACAAACCTGAGCCTGTGCTTATCTCATTACCTCCTCACATCTCATGGCACCTCAGAGAGCCATGCCAGCTGGGTTAAGAATCTTGTTGGCCTCTTTGGTGAGGTATTGAGCACATGCACTGCAAGCATGGAGCACTCAGTACATTACAAGAACTGGTATCAAAAAGGCAAGAAAATGATGAACCATTCCAGAAGCTCAAAACTCCAGTAACTTGATGCTACATTAAAGGTAATTGGCTCCTTAAAGGTTCACTCCATGAGCATCAGCACATTAAAGCTCATTAACTTGGGCTAAGTGACCTCCAAGTATCTCAAAGTTACAGCACTTCAGGTAAGGATTAACTCTGGCTTGTGTTAGGGTAACATCAATCTGCTCCACTGACATAAAAAGAACAACCTGCAGTCCTCCAGCATCTCAGGTTGCACCTCTCTTAGTAACCCCCACACCTTGCAGCCAGCTATTCATTAATCAAGTATATGTATTTGGATACAGATAACACACACACATCTATAGGAATATTTATAATCTTTTTAAAATCCACAATCTTTCAAGTAAAAATAGTCACATCTGGTAGATGCCCCAACCTCTCCAGCAGTGCAGAGATACTTGGTCCTGATTGTAGGATTACTGTAACTAAAAATTTGTAGTCTTCACACCTGCAAATGCAAAGTAAACCAGTAGCCTTATCTAGTGTAATCTAGCTGTTGGAACTAAAGTTTTAAGAAAAACAACTATTGCAAGAATTGTCAAAAAAAGGACAGGAGGTACTGAGAATCATGGTGACCATTCAAAATTAGAACCGGAGATGAAACATTCAGGAGTCCTGACTTCTATAATAATTGTTATTTAATTCTTAATCAACCAGATGTGTAACACTGGCTTCAAAATTAAACTTTTATTGTGCACTAAAACACAGGAAAACAACTGATGCATAAAGCCTGCTTCCCCCCATATCATCTTCTAGTTTGGAACGAACAACAATCTTAAAACAGAACTGATTTCTTGTGGGGATTTCACAATTCCTTTATCATGATCCAATTAAGATTTTCTCATTTGTGGTTGAGCTGGCAGTACCTATATTTTACATAATATTTTCAGACTGTGTTATTAAAAAGTAGTCTGATAATAGTTCTAAAGGCTAGCAATTTAGGATTTGTCCCATGGTCTTCATAAAGGCAAAAGTTTAGCGAAACAATAAAACTTGTTTATGGTGCCTTCTGGTTCAGAATGCACCACTAATACTGGATTAAAATAGGCAATGAAATTTTATATTAAAACTGTATTGCTGTTTTCACTTTTCTTTAAAAAAACTATGTTCTACCATCACTGCTTCCTTGATCCAGACTGGGTGATAAGAAGAGATGGAAATCATCAAGCCTGGGTATTACATTAGAGGCCTCAGGCCCAATTAGTTAGAGACAGCCCCTGCCCAGAATAGCTTGAAATCAATGACAGGCAATCACATGCTCTCAGTATTTGTTTTCAAAGTTCTTTCCAGAGGTATTCTGGGACTACTGTTATACAGACTGTAGTACACACTAGATAAATCGCATACACTTCAGAAGCAGCTAAAATGATCCAGAAAGTTAAGGAATACAGTTTGACTCATAAATCAAGATAAAGTGTCTCTAATTCAAAGAACCTTAAACAGAAACCATAAGTAGAGTCTAAAGCCCTATTGATAAAACTGCTGAATCTATGTAGCCAATCACAGAATGATAGAAAATTAGAATGCAAAGGCACCTCAGGCGGTCCTCTAGTCCAACCCCTTGCTCAAAGCAAGACCATCCCCAACTATATCATCTCACCCAAAGCTTTGTCTAGCCACATCTTCATAACCTCCAAAGATGGAGATTCCACAACCTCTCTGGATAACCTGTTCCAGTGCTTTACTACCCTCCTAGTGAGAAGGATTTTCCTAATATCTAACCTAAACTTCCCTTGCTGCAACTTGAGACCGTTGTTCCTTGTTCTGTCATCTGCCATCACTACAAAAAGTTTAGCTTCATCCTCTTTGGAACCACTTTTCAGGTAGTTAAAGGCTGCTATTAAATCCCCTCTCAGTCATCTCTTCTCCAGACTAAATAAGCTCAGTTCCTTCAGCCTCGCCTCAGAAGTCATGTTCTCCAGCTCCCTAACCATTTTCATTGCCTTCCACTGAACTCCCTCCAATTTGTACACATAGTTTCCCTGGTGGGGGGCCCAAACCTGAACACAGTACTCTAGATGTGGCCACACCGGTGCTGACTGGATGGGAAGAATTGCTTCCCTCAATCTGCTGGCAATGCTCCTTGATGACTCCTTAAGGATTTCTTGAGGACTTCCGCCATGATTTTTCCAGGGACTGAGGTGAGGCTGACTGGTCTGTAGGTCTTCCTCCTTCTTCCCTTTCTTAAAGATGGACACTATATTTGCCCTTCTCCAATCATCCGGGACCTCCCCCTATCACCACGAGTTTTCAAAGATAATGGCCAGCGGTTCTGCAATCACAGCAGCAAACTCCTTCAGCACCCTTGGATGCATTGCATCCGACCCCAAGGCCTTGTACACACCCAGCTTTTCTAAATAGTCTGTAACCTATTCTTTCACCACTGAGGGCTGCTCACCTTCTCCCCAAACTGTGCTGCCAGGTGCAGTAATCTGGGAGCTGACCTTGCCTATGAAAACCAAGGTAAGAAACGCATTGAGTACGTCAGCCTTTTCCTTATCTGTCACTAGGTTGACGCCCCCATTCAGTTAAGGACCCACACTTTCCCTGACCCTCCTCTTGTTGCTCACATACTTGTAGAAACCCTTCTTGTTACCCTTTACATACCTTGCTAGCTGCAACTCCAATTGCCCTTTAGCCTTCCTGACTTCATCCCTACATGCCCATGCAGTATTCTTATACTCCTCCTTAGTCATCTATCCAAGCTTCCACTTCTTGTAAGCTTTCTTTTTGTGTTTTAGCTCACCAAAGAGTTCCCTGATAAGTCAGCTGAATTAGAAGCTTTAAGGGAAAATAACAGTTGTCATAGACAAAAAGGAAATTAAAAAGTTTACTGAGTTAATTGCGCTAAAAATGCTGGTTCTCAACTGAATTATTTTAGGATTCTGGCTAACTCTCCTTCCTTCCTTTCCTCAGGATCCTGAGCTCAATCCTCTTGAGGTCACTGCTGCCCAAGCTTCCATCCACTACTTTTGCCACCAATTCTTGCCTGTTTATGAACAGCAGGTAAAGAAGAGCATGGCCCCTAGTTGACTTCTCCAACACTTGCACCAGAAAGTTGTCCCCAATACTGTCCAAAGACTTCCAGGATTGCCTGTGCACTGCTGTATTGATCTCCCAGAAGATATCAGCATGACTGAAGTCCCCCATGAAAACCAGGGTGTGTGATCAGGAAACTTCCTCTAGCTATTTGAAAAAGCCTCATCCACTTAGTCTTGTAATCTTTAGCAGATACCCACCATGACATCACTCTTGGTGCTCCCCCCTCTGACCCTAACCCAGAGACCTTCAGCAGGCCTATCTCCAGTTTCATACTGGGGCTCTGAGCAATCATACAGCTCTTTTACATAAAGAGCAACTCCTCCTCCTCTTCTCCCCTGCCTGTCCTTCCTGATCAGTTTGTATCCATCCATGACAGTGTTCCAATGGGCAGAGACACCTCATCCAGGGCAACTAAGATCGTTTTCCTGGGCGATTTTCATAGCAACGTTATCTGTAAAGCAAACTGGTATCAGGGAACCTATGTCCAATTTTTTCACAGTGTGGACTTGGAGTCCAGGTGTACTCATCAATACCTCCCAGTTCAAGGCCTGAGCTGTTCCTATTTGAAGCAGCTAAGACCACTGTTAAATACCTTGCTGAATTGACACAAACTCAAGCAAAGTTAAGGCATTCTTCTAAAATGTGGCACAATGACAGCTCTCATAGATCTGAAAAGACTGTAATTAAAGTGACTTAGAAATCTTAAGTTCCCAAAATATGAGGCACAATAGCAATGTTATACTAACTGAGTTAAAAGTTTCTTCTAAAAGGATTCTCCTTCCGTTCAGGAATCATACTGTAGTCTCATGTGAGAGAATCCAAAGAAGCAGGAGGACTCTT
>NW_005841903.1:387288-391314 GCF_000455745.1 Alligator sinensis
GAACCCATCTATATTTTCAATATCCACCTTTAAACTGAAAGTGTTTGCTTTGGAAACTAAACTTGTCTCGTGCTACAGCGACATTAATCTGAACATGGTCTGTAGAATTTTGTACAGCAGAAAAAACCTTTCTTTGTGAAGTGTTTTTCCACCCAGTATTTAGATTTCAGAAACCGTGTCCTCCTGTCTTAAAATCCTGTAAACCGCATAACAATGGAAATGTAATTTAGAAGGAGTTTCAACTAATTTGCCAGTGTCTGTTTTTATTCTTTGTAAAGGAAACCTTGATTACAGCCCCGAAGCATAGACATTTCTAACCCTCCTCTTTTTTTTAAATGACTGTCAGAATATATATATTAATCATTCTATACTGGATACTCTCATCCAAACATACATAATTCATTTCAAATGGATCCTGTTGTTTAAGGGCAAAGATGGATATTAGAGGCTAGAGTTCAGTAAACTGAAGCTTCTTGTTCAAGACTGAGTCTGTAGAAAACAGTAGTTCATTTTATACTATTCTAGTGATATGAAAACAACCTCTGCTTTCTGTATAAACCCAAAGTCCATTGTGTTGAAATCAACGGCTTCTTCCCATATTTATGGGGGGACAAGAGCAAGATCTGACCTGACAGTGGGCACAGAGGTTGATCTACCATAATGAAAGCATTCAAAGGACTTTTTAAAATTATCTTTGGAAAATCTTCTATCAGAGTCCTTTATTCAAAAGGGGAGAAAGCCGTATATTAAACTTAAAGATGGAAATCTTTTCAACTATACATTCTGAGAAGTATTAATTCCTTCATTCTTACTTCCTCTTGTATTGAAGTACTATAGAAATACTAATGTATTGGTATGTGTTGATAGGGTTCTGGCAGCCAACCAGTAATAGCTGAGAAAGAGAACCATATATGCAGACAAATAATATGTAAGCAGAAATACAATTGTTCCACAAATATTTGCATACAGTCCCCTACAGGGAAGAGCTATCAGGAAGAGTAACATGTCTAAAATTGACTGCAGGGGTAAAGTCATCCCCATACACTGGCATACCAATGAAGGATCATGAGGATGTGCTTTGTACCATTGCTATTGTGTGGTTCCTAAGGCAGACTCAACTCTTGGTACACATACACAGGTAGATAACCCTAAAAGCAACCATAAGCCATAACTCTACTTCTAGTTTGTGTAGACCATTACAAAACCACGATAGCTAGACCCCGTTCCATGGTGAAGGCTATTGTGGTCTCAATGTCTACCCTAGTACCATGAGGAGTGTGGTATAATGATGGTGCGGCAGAATATATTGGATGAATCCTTCCTTAATACACCAGTAGAAGTTTTAGCATTTTACCTACCGTATATAAGACTTGATCCTGTTTCTGTTAAAAATAAATAGAAAAAATCCCCACCGAGTTGGATGACAGCAAGGTGGGACGGTATCCATAATTAGACTGGCTAGCTTTCTTGACTAACTCTTGTAAAAAAAACCCCAGCAACTTGGTTTTCATTTAATTCACTTATTCCCTAGGAGTGGGATTTGTCCCTTTTAAAGATATGTGTAATGGCATCAAAAGCAAATAAACAAACAGCCCCGCCTCTCCCCCTCCCATGAGCAAATTAAGAAACATAGTTATATCAGTTAAATGCAATGTTTAATTCGTTTTCTAAATGCATATGCTTAAAAAGTCATTAGATAACCATTAGGACTAACGCACCCATTTTCTTTGTGCAATCAGCTGATTTAGTTAGCCAGAATCCTAAAATAATTCAGTTGAGAACCAGCATTTTTAGCGCAATTAACTCAGTAAACTTTTTAATTTCCTTTTTGTCTATGACAACTGTTATTTTCCCTTAAAGCTTCTAATTCAGCTGACTATTTTTGTTACATTGCAGATGCACCATTCAGCGCCTCTTGTGAATTAAAAGACTTTTGGCATGCTTATGACTCCATTACAAGATCTACCATAATGAAAGCATTCAAAGGACTGTTTTTAAATTATCTTTGGAAAATCTTCTATCATAGTCCTTTATTCAAAAGGGGAAAAGATTATAAACATGAAAAGTCTTTTGGATCACTCTGCATTTCTCAGGACAAAATGAACCCAGAAACACTGGAAAATGACTTATTAGTTTCACAAAAATCAAGTATTCTGCCTTGTTTGAACACTAGGCAAATAAAGACCTCTCCAAATACTGCAAGACCCCAATGAGCTCAAGGTTCTATTATTCCATAATCAGCAAGTAACTGAGTTTACACTAAATCCGTAACACAGATAAAGGGATGATTATTATTCTTCCTACTTTAAAGAGCAAGCAAGAGGCACAGCTGGGTTATGGACCTCAGATCTCTTCCATCTCAGTCCAGCATAAGAACCACAAGACAGCCTTTCCTCTATTTTAATTGCTCAATTTATTCCTGCAATGCTTTAGATGTTTGCTTTCAAGAGCAGTTTTAAAACCAAGTCAATTGGGGGGAAAAACAGAACACAACAATTACATAATTTGTTTTGAATAATTTGGTAAATTTCTAATGTCAACATGCCGCCCCACCAAGTGAACACCAACAGTTTAGATTCAGAGATTTCCCCACTGTTTATTATGCCTCATTCGTAATATCCAACCACCCCTGGGTTGACTCTAGATTTTGTACATGCTAACAAGATTATGTTACGCAGCTTGATTAGCACAAATGCTTGCAGAAATTAAAATTTTAAAATATAAGCAGTTTAACTCTATTACTCAAAACCAGAATGAAAGGACTCGGGCCAATTACCAGATAGCTTTGCTGTTGGTTCTATCGCTGAAGAATTGAAGGTCAGGGTTTGATTATAGAAAAGCTGTTATTCATACAGCGTGTGCAGACAGACTCTAAGTGAACTTTACACAGAAAGTCTACACAGGGAACACTGAGCTCCTACATTATTGAATTTTCCGAGCCCGTGATATACTTTTATTTACTGCTTCAGAACTAGGTGAAGCAGAACAAATAAGGAGAAGTAGAGGAAAGTGAATTCCTACTTACAGATTGTTTTCACAGTATAATATATAAGATGATACATTCACATGTAGTATTTACAATAAAGTTCAAACAACATTATTAAGGTTGTGAAATGAAACACTCAATAAATTTATTACCCCACAGCTGTTCAATAGCCTACAAGTCAATCATCTTGCTTTTTCTCAAAACCGCCGAGTCACAATTGTCACTTGTCTCTCTGTTAATCTCAACAGAAGTACCAAAAATTTGAAGTATAGAGAATGAATTAATTTTACTCCTATAGGGAAATCATCCAGAAAAGAAAAAAAGTGATCTGAGACCAAATTCACAATAACCAGAAGTGGACCTATACTTTAAGTAAGAGAGATCCTCAGGCCAAGGCCTTTAATGAACAACACTTTAAAAAGAGAGAAAATATTATTTTGCACTGTAATATTGCACTAATAGAAATTGGATAAGGACATGCCATTGTCAGCCATTCGTTGTGTCCTAATCTAGTATGCAGATATAAGATCAATGCTGTCATATAAACTGGTTGCTCATGTTAATATTATAAGCACTTTTGCCTGGTGATCAAAATCTACTGAATGCTGTGTTTGACATAAAATACTGGCTTATTAATAATTTTCATATTAATTTCCTTCATGGAATTTTTGTGAACCTTATGAAATACTGCATATTCATAACATCAGCAAAAGGACTACCAACCAGGTTCCAAACAGACCAACTGACAGTACTTGTCAGACAGATCTGAAGACAATATTCCCAGTCATGAGCAAAGGAAAAAGATGACTGTAAGACTGGGTGAACACCAAGACCTCAACTTGCTTCTCCCTTAAACTAATGAGTTTTGCTCTCGATTTATACACCCTGTGATCTGCATCACAGGGCAATGAGCTCTGGGAAACACCCCACAAATGACAGAGAAGTTCTATAATAGCAGAAGGGTCTGCAAAAAAAACAATACAGGCCTACTGGATGACAGTCACGTGGCTTCAGAAAACTGTGCACAGAGGGTAGGGAAA
>NW_005841903.1:391345-395361 GCF_000455745.1 Alligator sinensis
TCCCAAGCTGTATTATTTCTGTCTAATAGGACAAGGACATTTTGAACTTTCCTTTTATTTTCATCTTCCTTTCAGAACAATTAAGATATCTTGAAATCACTCTCTCTTTCTGTCCATGTTCCATTTCCTCCTGCACCTTGGTCAGGGTTATAATCTAAACAAATTAGAATGGAAATCACATATCGCCCAAATCTCTCACTGATAAGAAGATAGCAAGAGACAGGCATCCAGCCATATTTATGGCTGTTTTTACTCTGGTCCTTGACCCATTTGATGACCTGCTCCATAGCCTGATCTCATTAACACTTCCTTCTCATTAACATGAAGATATTAATGTACACTGGATACTCCTAGAGGGAATTATGTAGAAATTCTTCTACTGGGAAAATCCATTTTTTCCATCATGAAATACAAATAGCACAAACCAAACCACCTAATCTTTTCTGAGGGAAATAAATATCACTTTTTAGCTATGGGTTTAAGGAAGTCCCTCCTTACTCTATAAATATATTCAGAACAGAACTTATCATAAATTGCAACTCATCAAAATAAAGTACAGGCAAGGAATCTACCAATATAAATCTACATTCTAGTACAGGCCTTAGCTGAACATCAAAACTAGTTTAAAAAAAATCCTCTGTAGATTTTTATCAGAGTCAACTATAAAATAATGTAGTGGTCTGAATGGCTTGTACACAGCAGCACTTTAGTTACATTTCCATATGCAATATTTTCATGTTGCAGCAATTTTTCCTTCTACTGTTTTGAGATATGTTTACAGTGCAATGCTTGCAAAATTTATTCTGTCTGTTGATAATAGGTATAATGGATGTCCACTTAGAAAGGACTTCCTTCTAGTAATAAAAAAAATACATTCAAGGCTACAAATAACCTAGGCTGTTTAACTCCTTTTATGCACAGGTTGTGTCCTTACTTCAATAAAGTCCCATTTTTCCTACACAGTCACTTAAAAGGGACTTCGTAGAAACTAGTCAAAATGCCCCAGGCAAGATGACTGTATCCTGGAGTCCATGTACAAACTTATTTAAGCATTACAGCAGCTGTGGATTTATAAATAATTTTTGGAGATACATGCAACGCATCAGAACAAAAATGTGCATTTTTTTCATCTGACATTGATTCATGGAGAAACATCATTCCTGTTTCACTTGTTTCTAGGCTGTTAAAATGTCAGTATTAATGTAGGCATGAGATTCACACATTGCCTATTATTTACTGTGATGCAATAAGCACAAGTTGTCCTGCTTCTCTGTTTCAGAACCACTTCAAAGTTCTGACGTGCCACGTTCTTCCACACTTAGCAATGCTAGAGAATCATTTCTAATCCCCACTGCTAACGGTATACTCACCAGACTGGTTATTCCAAGTCGCTTGGTAAAATACATTCTTACCCAAGTTAGAGAAATATTGGCGTAAACAATTCAGCTGTGTACACGTTTTCAGAAAGTCTACAAATTTCAGCTTTCAAGCATCCACAACCATGGATAAAATTCAAAGATGAATTAACAGGATCCGAGCATAAGCATATTTCTTTGCACTATCCTTCAGTGGGGGATTATGTACAACTGAAGTTACAGCATAGATGATAGGAGCTTGAATTGTTTCATATGCTATAGTACAAATATATTTACTGTGGAAGGCTCCTTGAGTTTTCTTTTCAGACAGAATAATTTATAACCGAATCTCCTCCATGGCACAGGTCAAATATATACAGCATCACAACAGGGAAATTTCAGCTTCTAAATTGACTGAGGCTCCATGTGTATGGGGAATTTGTTAAAACACCCAAGACATAACACTCCTGCTTACCCCTGTTATCAACTCAGTTCATATTGACATAAATAGGAGTTGGTGCCACACTTCTAAACAAGGTGAAATACTGCTGCTCTCCAGCAACAGACACCAATATGACACTACTAATATGCTAGACTTCTTGAATTAACAATGAATATGATTACCCCAAGTTGCATTAGCAATTTTTCTGAACGACTATCTTCAACTTACGTCATTCAGCCAAACCTTACAGTGATACTTATGAAGGAACAAACATTCAACACCGCCAGTCAGAACTGAGGGTCTAAACAAAATTAATATTTATATTAAGGAAAAGCTTAACCGGTAGGTGGTATCAAGCCATCCATTTAATTAGAACAACCTAATATAAAGACTCCTATAACTTACTTCCATGTTATACATTTATTGTTTATGAATTTGCTTCAAAACAAATGTAGAAGACATGCAACTGATTAGTTGGTTGATGCTGAAAAAAGAAAGTAGTTTTAAAATACGTTTAGGGAAAAACAGGTAGGAAAAACATAAACACAAGAGCAGAATAACACAAAGGTATAAAACTACAAGTCAAATTGAATAGCAATCAGAGATAGAGGGAAATAGAACAAAGAGAAAGGTATATAATGGGGGAGGGGAAGGGAAGCTCAGGAGTATCTTCAGCTGTATCTACTACCTATCTATCATCATATTCCAATGCACCACCACATTAATGACAAGTTTATTCAGTGGGGCTAATTGGAAACCATTTTCAAGTGAATATCTGAAATGCATAACCTATGCCCCATTAATGTTCATCAAGGCAAAGAAGATGCACAACTTGGACTATTATGAACTTTGCCAAAAATGTCAAAAAAATTATTAGCCCAAAATAAAACGGTAAAACACAAAATAGAAATCACAGACTGTATGCATACACCACCACTATGGCTTAATTTTCTTTACAATAAAATGATTGTATGATATACGCTATTCCAGTTAACTTTTTAAATGAGTGTTTGGACTTAAGAAATATATTTCTTAACTACATTTTCTCAGAGATTTTTAAGATACCTGTGAAACCACAAGGAAATCTGAATATAGTTGGTAGGGAGTCACCTAAAAGGTTCTTCAAATTAAGAGAAAAAAATGAAGCAAGAATATGAAGACTTTGAAGTCTGTTTTGATTTCTGATCACTTAAGCTACTATGAATCTATTAATCGTAACTATTAAAAAGAGCCTAGGTGGGATGGGTAGGAATGAAAAGGATGGGTAGGAATGAACATTATGTACGAATGATAAAAACTGAAGCCACCAAGATACCTCCCTCTATTTAAAAAAAAAAAAAAAAACAACCTTGGGATTTTTAATTTTTTTTTTTTTTTTGGGGGGGGGGGGGGAGAGGGTACTGTTTCCTAGTGGGATTGTGAGCTTGTGCCCTAGTCTCAGGGAGGACTGAGCCAGTTCTTTACAAAACACCAACTTGGATTTATTCAGGTAAACATCAGACATGCTCTGGCAAACAAGAACATATGGAGGCAAGGAAGATATAATGGATTTGCTGTTTGCCTCTGAAACTTAACAGCTGGGGAAGGCATCCTATTCATAACCCAATAACTTGTCATCTTGCAGTCCTTTTCACCTATCAGCACCATTTCATTTGATGATGCTTCATGCTCTAGGCGCCGTAAGGGAAAGTTATTAATAATATTAATATAAATGGTCATTATAATACTAATAGTACTGCCAGAAACAACAGTAATGCAGAGCGTGAACGTTCATGGTCACTCTAGAGAAGGAGGAAACTCCCGGCTGCCGTCACTTAGTTTTAGAGCTGGGAGATGCGGAGCAAAACCCAAGAGAATCGAGCGGCAGCGCTTCTCTGCGATTCCTGACCCCGGTGCAACCTCCCCGGCCCTCGCTAACCCCGCACAAGCTTCCTGGGGAGGATCAGCTCACAACTACTTACCTTCCCAAAGCAGGAGGAAACCCACTGTCCACCCCGGGAAAGGCATCTCTTCCCCGTCGTGTAATCCTGTTATTTCTGCCCCCGAGGCCGAGCGGTCCCGGGCAGGCTGCTGCCAAAAGATCTCACCAGGTTGCTCCCAGGGCCGGCGCCAGTGCGCTCAGCAAGGGCTGCCCCATGGGCCGGCTCTGCTCGCGGCGCGGAGGGGACCTGCTCGGGCGGGGCGGGGCGGGGCGGGGCGGTGCCTTCCGCGACCAGATG
>NW_005841903.1:395795-396814 GCF_000455745.1 Alligator sinensis
CCTAGTGCTGTCCCGTGTCCGCGGCCGGCAGCGCCGCTCCCGGACAGGACTCCGCTCGGTCCCTTCCTCCGGGGAAACTTCCCAGGGAGGTGCCGAGCCCGACGCTGCCCCCCGCCTGGGCGCAGGGGTGTCCCGGTGCAGCCCGCGGGGTGCGCTCCAGGTCCCCCCGCCCCGCCCCGAGCTGCGCGAGGCTTAGAAGCGGGCTCAAGCACCAGCTGGGTCCGCAGGCTCCGGCCTCTCCCTGCTGCCCAACGTATAGGCACACACATCACTCCCACACCTTCCTACACACTCCCAGGCCCTCACGCACACCCGCGCACACACACTCACTGGCCCCTACCCCATCAGCCCACACACTCCCACACCCCTCCCCTTGCTGCGAGAGCGCCTCCCGGTTCATTCTGCCTTTCAGTCAGGGGCTGCATCACTGAAGAAGATCATGCAGCAGTAGTACATCTTGTTCCCTTTCATTAACAGTGGGGTAGGGCAGAGGGGCTGTAACCCATTTAACCTGGACCTGGACCTTTGCCTAACCAGAGTTTAAATTTCTTCATTTGCCACTCGGCGGTCTTCCCCAATGCCATCAACCCGAGGAATCCTGCCATTGAACCACCACTAAAATTTCAACTTAGTACTGCATTTAAAAAGGTCAAAATAAAAAGCAAGAGCACTCACTCCCGCACCTTCAGAACCAACAGTGCCCTGAGGGCCACATGCCTGGTTCCACTCTTCTTAGGAACAAGAAACTGTGCGGGCCGGGAGCGACCCGAGCCCTTTTCGCGCTGCACGCGGGCTGTGGCCAGCAGCCTGGGCATGCCGGGGCGGAGAGGGAAGGCCGTCGAGCTGGAATTAGGCACAGACGCGTATCGGTAGTTTTAAAGATTGTTTACTTACACCGAGATGGCAGTGGTGTAGGCTGGAAAGCTTGATTGAGTTGCAGTTACAGACAAACAACACAGACGGTCTCGTGGAGGTTGCTAGGCTCCACGGTGCAGAGCTCCGGATGCTCTGGGTGAACG
>NW_005841903.1:399820-407039 GCF_000455745.1 Alligator sinensis
TAGCCGCCACGTGTGAATAATTTAGCACTAGCCAATCACGGGGAACTAATTTGCATACCGGTGGCGGGAACTCTTTTGCACCGTGCATTCCTCTTGCAACTCGAGCAATGCACCCTGCAAAAGAAGCTGCAGAAAAGGTGGGAAACTCGTCCCTGCACCGGGGTTTCCTCTTGCTACTGGAAACTCTCCCGTGCAATGCTCTGCAACTTGACGGGGATAATTCTGGTGCCGAAGCACACACACAGTCATGCCTTTTGGGTCATGACAGAAACTACAACAAATGTAGGAAAGGACACCTGGTATACAGTGGCAGAAAGTGCAGAGATGGTAAGAAGGAAAAAGAAGTTAGTAAGGGGAACAATCATGGCTGACACAACTATTATCTTTCCTGTGATCTGCCAGGTCATTGTGGCATTGGATAGTTTCAAGTTGCCAGACTGAAATCTTTCATTAGGATTGGTTCATTGTTATGACATATTCACATCTAGAAAACTCTCTTAGATTATTTTAGAGATGCTTACATTGTTTGGTTTTTTTTTAACTCTCTGCCTCTTAGCCCTGTCCGTATGGACTCTGTGGTACCAGATGTCACAGGAAAAGAGATGCGAGAAATCCCAGCAGGAACAGCAAATGCTATTTTTTCCTGTTAATTTTTTGAGTTTGCAGCCCATGTGACTTCAGGAACATAATCAGAATCTGGGAGAACAGCAATGTGACACAGGCACATCTAAGGATAATAAGGGAGCGGAGAGAGAGCAGCTTCATAAGCGAACAGAGTTTGAAAGGAAAAGGGAAGGCACTCAATGGACAGTAAAATTATATGAACCAACCCTAAACAGCTTTGATCCTTCAGCAGTTTTACTGATAGGCATACAACCTTTTCAAGAATAGGTGTTTTCAACATACCTGACAAAATGCAGGAAACTTGAGAATGGCAACAGGACATTCATGATGTCTGTATAAAACAAAGGGGGATACAGGTTAAAAAAAAACAACAACATAAAAAGAAAAGCATTAAATCAATGCTTTGAGGAGAAACATTTTCTGTTAAGCTGAGATTTACCTTAAAATCATATTTAAAAGCTCACACTGTACACAAATCGATATTGGTGCCATCTAAAATAAGGCAATATCATCTGCATTGTTAAATGTCAATTTCTATCCAGGACACAAAGTGACTTTCTGGATGAAATTCAAGGACTTCAAATCTCTTCTGGCATCTTAGCAACTGCTTATAAAGCTACATATTTGTGCCAGGTCCAAGCTCCATTAAAAATTGCTTGTGGATACCATCAAGTTATTTACAGAACAGGCAGAGTGAAGGTTGCCATAAATGTTTCTTCGGAATTTCTAGACTTTTCAGTAGTCTTTAGTTGTGCATGTTTGTATGGCTGTGCATGATCAGAATGAGGTCTGTCAGCAGGTATAAAAGCTATGTAGAACAGGCATGATAGTTGCTGTCTTAGATGATACAGACACTGAATTAAGGGCCACAAAAGCTCCAACAACTTCTAAAGAGCTATACTATATTGTTAAGAGCTGTTAATATCTTTATCCTGTGTGGATCATGCAGGTGTGTAACACACACACATACCCACCAGGAAGTTACAAAGGACAAGATGGGAACATGTAGTACACACTGACTGAGCTGTTGCTGTTGTCACTATTTTCTTTCCCATGATAAAAAGAAATACAGGTAAAAGGCAAATAAACCCTGGTAAAATGCAACAGAAACGGAAGATATTGCTTGTGTTCTCTCCATGGGGGTCAGGGAGCCACTCTCCTAGAAGACTGTCTTGAGTTGACTTCAACTACACATCGTCCCATGCTCCTGTTTTGAGAGAGTTCTTCACCTTCTATTTTTCCCTGCAACCACACAACCAAACAGAAAGATTGTGGTGCATCCTGGGAAATTTGGATCAGCAGTCACCCATCACGGAGAGGCACCAGAATCATCCCCCAACCCCTGCAGAGTTTGCACTCTAGCAACATTCTCATTCCAGAAACTCCAAAACAGTCCCTGGCTGTTGTCACTATAAAACCAACAGCCGGGGCAAGCAGGGCACATGCACCACCAGCAGCAGCAGCTCAGCCAAGACACTGGAGTTTCCTGTGTAGGTCAGGAGTGCTGCCCCCTGCCCTTCCAGCCCACCCCTCCCAGGTCCTGTGTCTCCCCACGGCCCTCTCCCAGCTCAGAACTGGGTGCCCCCCCCTCCCACAGATTTTGACCCAGGTGGCAACTCTGCCTGTTATACCACTGGTTTGGATCAGCCGAAGTACAAAGCCTGGGAGCATGAGATACCCAAACTACCCTGTGACACTTTTTCCAAATATAAACATTTCAGTTTAGAATTTTTCACCCCAAACTCAAAATGACAACACTCTCCATCTCTCTCTCTCACCTCCCCACCCCCACACTCCCAACCCTCCTCCTACACCTATTTGGAACCCCACTGAAGTTAGCACAGGTCTATGATAATATGTTCCCTACCAGATCACATTCCTGGTATTAATAACTTCTGTGCAGCAATTCACCTCCACTGTCACATACATAAAATGTTAATACAGTTTGCTTGGTTCTTAACTGAACCTTTTTGAAAATGATGCAAAAATCAGATCTGTTAACTGTGGAAAAATAAAAACAGCTGTCCTTTATTTGCTCCATAAGTACAAGCTCCCTAATAATGTCTCCCATCACTCTCCCAGCAAAAATAATTAGAAAAAAAATTGACACTTTCCTGCAGGCTGCTCTGATTGTTAAACTATAGCTTATTACTCATTTATTTCTGCTTTGCTTTGAGTCATTAATTTAGCACTGCAGACTGAATTATTAAATTATTGTATGATTCTTTTCTAAAGGCACCCTGAGATGTTTTGATATGATAATGCCTCTTACAAACTGAAACTGCTGCACGTAGTCTCTTAGTTTTTTCTTATGCTATGGCCAGTTAGCAAAAGACAATTACATTCAGAAACTCACCTATCTTGCCATCTGCTTTAAATGAACAGTGACAAAACACTTTTAGTAACCAATATCTGATTCCTGATGAGCTGAACATTGTTTGCTTGTTTGTTTTCATTTAATTACAGCAGACACATCTCTTTGTTTATTGTAGGGTCTTTCTGTGCTGATACCATTTATTTCCTAAATGGTTTAAAAGATACAGATATTGTATATAGACAAAGATCTGTTCTTTGATGGAATACTGGTTGCCAAACCTTACAATTGGTCTTACATTTACATCAAGGACTGCACTGAAAATAATCTGCTCCAGGCAGAATTTGCAAACAGAGGCTAATGGAAAAAGAGACAGGTCACATTTTGGTACTGACAGTCCGTGACAGTGTGTTTTTTTTGCAGTGAAGGCAACAAATGCTGTTATCTGTTTCAGCTCAACCCTGTCCCACCATCCTACTCCCCACCACAAAGACCCTTAACTCAGATTTGTGCATATTTTGAACCTTAATGGTCTTGCATGCCAGGAGTATGGATTAAATGTGGTCTTTAACTCACGTCCCTTACAGTAAGCACTTGAATGTAATCTAAGTTAGGAAGTTCTCTGACACATTCCCACAGTTCTCTATGCACTATATTGTGTGTTGTTCTATTCATTTGAGGAGGTTCTACTCATTTGCCTCCAATATGCTAGCTAAGTGCCAGTTTATATTACTTTGCTCAGCATTTAGCTCCCAGTACAGTTGTCATTTCTGCACAATTTAGCTGAGTCAGAAAAGATGTATCCCAGAGACCTTCATCACAACATGTCACCAACTGGTCAGAGCATCACACCAGGGAGTGAGTGTAGCAAGCCTGAATTTGGAAGATGTAACTCCAAAAAAGCTAGACATAGCATCATAAGGATGATCATCCATCTTTGGGAGAGAATTAAAAATCTCTACAACACTTACTGTTGGACCCCAATTTAAAAGGTTTGATTCATTAACAGTTTTCTAAATCCTACAATGTTTTCTACATTTTGGCAATTTTTGTAACAAAAGAAAATGGAAACATTTATTTAGGCATCACTGAAAAATATTTTCACCTTCTTGTTTTTATTTCCAGCCATAACTATTTGCATCCAAAATCACAGTTAAGTTTCTCTGTAACTGCATTTATTTTTTCTGAATAAACCATTCACCCACTCTAGAGGTTGAATTGCATTGATTTTGGTGGTTTACAGACTTCTTCTACAAATCCTTGGTTTTGGATGGGGGGGGTTAATTTCTGGAATATTAATTACAGTATTTTATAGTGACCTGAAGAAAAATGCTCTGCACTCAAAAGCTTGTCTAAATCTATCCCAACTGCTATGTTGCTCCAATAAAAGATATTACGTACAAAAAACTGGCCTCTCACATAACTGTATTGTAGAAGTTCTTTACTGTATCAGTATGATCAGTATGCAAATGCTTCAAAAGCAATAAAAGAACAGTTTTCCTCCAACATCAATGGATTACTCAGTCACATACAAATAATAAAATTATTAGTGAGTTATATGGTATATTAGCGCATATGCCAACATCAGTTTTCCCCTGCCACAAAGCATATGGGTTCACAAAGCACCCTTAACTTCTGATGAGATGCACATTTTAGAGGTTTTTTTCTGATGACAGTACTGCTGGCAAACATTACATAGTGTGCAACACATCCCAACACCACCAGTAACATTGGCATGCTGGTAGTCAGGTTTGCAGTTGGCATTGATTCACCTATAATCATAGAAAATTAGGGTTGGAACGAACATCAAGAGGTCATCTCCTAAACCCCCCTACTCAAAGCAGGACCATCCCCATCTAAATCATCCCAGCCAAAGCTTTGTCTAGCCAGGTCTTGAAAACCTCCCAGGATAGAGATTCCACAACTTCTCTGGGTAGTGTTTTACCTCCCCCTTGTGAAAAAGTTATTTCCTAATATCCAACATAAACTTCCCTTCCTGCAACTTGAGATCTTTGCTTTTTTCGTTCAATTGGGAGCCGGCCATCTCCCTGGCAATTGGGAGCCTAGCCATCCAGACACCCCAGAAATAGAGGGGGATAAGAGCAGCTAGGACCAGCTGAGGAGGAGGTTCTCCTGAGGTAGTGAGGGGCCAGCGGTGCTACCAGGGGCACATGCAGACAACGTGGTCCACGGACGGGGCTTCCCTCACACCTTGCCCTGGGGCTAGCCCATACCCAGGTGAGGGTGACTGATAATGTTCAAGAAATCAGAACAGATTTAAGAGAGGTTCCCAAGCTACAGTGGGGGCAGCTGAGGCACCAGTATTGCAGAGTGGAGGATAGACTTTGGAGACCCCAGAGGACCAGCATGAGGATAAGTGAAGCTCTTTTTATTTTATTATTGTTACTTTTGGATTTTCTAGTTACAGACCTGGGGCTGGGAGCCCAGGGCTTGGGAAGAATCCTGTAGCCTGGCGGGGCAAGCCACAGGCCAGCTGCCTGGGGAGGCAAGGGTCCTGGTCAGTGAATCATCAGCCAACCCACCACAGCTCGAGTAAAAGGGGTGGGGTGTGGCAGTACACCTGGCCCAGCACACCGAGCAGCACCCCTCAAGTCACAGCAGCTCGCCTGATTCATAGTGAAGTTGATACAGTAACATATTCCCTGAGATATCAAGAATACAAACTTGCCATCAGGGGCCCCAGTGCAGCTTGGGAACCTCCCTTAAATCTGTTCTTATGTCTTGAACATTACGGCTAGGTACAGACAGTCAAAAAGCCCAAAGCTAAATCGATTCAGTTTTTGCAGGTTAGTCTAAGATTCACAGATTAAATTGAAACAGAAGTGAACAGACATTTATTTACCTTTGATTCAGGGAATGCAGCCACCTGCCTGCAGTGGCTCAGGCCAGAAGCTGGGGGTGGGGCTTCCTGCTGCCCCCAAGGTCTCTAGGATTTGCAGTCCAGAATTATAGCAGTAGAACTCTGTAGGGTTTCTCATCACTTCTTCCTCCTTCCAGGTGCCTCTGAAATTTGCAGTACACAGTTACAACCAACAGTAAATTTGAGCAGGGGAAGAGGTGTTTAGCCTCCCTCCCTGGTCCCAGTTGAGGTTTGCCTGCAGGGACAGGGTGGGTGGGGGGAGGCAGTCGCTCCCTTACAGACTGGGCTGCACCCCCAGCCGGACTTGCTCCCCCACCCCTTTGGTCAGCTAGCCCTCACTGCTCCAGCTAGGGAGCTGAGGGGTGGGGCCAACCCTGCTCTCTGGAGTAGACAGCCCAGTCCAGGGCTGGAAAGCATGCTGGGATGCTGGGGGACTATGATTTAACTTGAACCAGGAAAGGGTTTGGGACAGAAGTTTCATAAACCCATTTGACCCAAATTAGTTAAGTCTGATACTACATTCAAATTTTATCTTTAACTAGTTTCAGCCATTTTTAAACTGATTTATGTGCATGGAACTTCTGTTCTGTTACAAGTTTAAACCAGTTTCTGATCACTTAAACCAGTTTATGTGTAACTTCTGTCCCTAGTCTATCAGTGTCCACTACCAATGGGTGAAGAACAACAATAACCAAATTTCTACCACCAAAATACCAATAGTTGACTAGATAGCATCAAGCTGGTAGTTTATAGCAAACAGTTTCCAAATGGTAGCAGCAATCTGACTCTGAGCTGATATGGTTTTAGAGACTTGTGTGCCCTGAGCTTCAAGGTTCAGTGCAAGCTTTTTATACAGCACCATGAAGGTAGCCCCTCATTCAAAATATGTGGAGCTACCATTATTCATTCCAAATCTGCCCGATAATGCAGTCCTACTACTCTATGTCTGCCTGCAGTCGTGCTGTTTCATTAACTGCACAAAGAAAACCTATGATATCACAGACAACATGCTGTTGTTGCAGCCTTGGCTTTCCTGGTATGCTCCCTACAGGTCTGGTCCTGTAGGGAGCAGACCAGGAAAGCCAAGGCTGCAACGGAACTCCAGCTAGCTTTGAGCATCAAGGACAATAAAAAGTCCTTTTTCAGATATGTGGGGAGCCGGAGGAAAAGCAGGGGCAACATTGGACCCCTGCAGAACCAGATGGGGCAACTGACAACTGACGCCCAGGAAAAAGCCAACCTATTAAATAGGTACTTTGCGTCAGTCTTTCATCAGTCCCATGGGACGCCCATGCCCGCTACAGGGCCGGGAAGTCCGGGTGAGGGTGATCCCCTGCCCTCCTTTAATGCTGACTTTGTGAAGGAACATCTTGAGAAGCTGGATACCTTCAAGTCAGCTG
>NW_005841903.1:407859-411434 GCF_000455745.1 Alligator sinensis
CGTCATTCTCCCCTTGTACTCGGCCTTGGTGAGGCCGCAGCTGGAGTACTGTGTCCAGTTTTGGGCTCCACAATTCAAAAAGTATGTGGAGAAGCTTGAGAGAGTGCAGAGAAGAGCCACGCGCATGATCAGAGGTTAGGGAAGCAGACCCTACGATGACAGGCTGAGAGCCCTGGGGCTCTTTAGCCTGGAAAAGCGCAGGCTCAGAGGTGATCTGATGGCCACCTATAAATTTATCAGGGGTGACCACCAGCATCTGGGGGAACGTTTGTTCACCAGAGAGCCCCAAGGGATGACGACTAGGTCGAATGGTCATAAACTACTACAAGACCGTTTCAGGCTGGACATAAGGAAGAATTTCTTTACTGTCTGAGCCCCCAAGGTCTGGAACAGCCTGCCACCGGAGGTGGTTCAAGCACCTACATTGAACACCTTCAAGAGCAAACTGGATGCTTATCTTGCTGGGATCCTATGACCCCAGCTGAGTTCCTGCCCTTTGGGCGGGGGGCTGGACTCGATGATCTTCCGAGGTCCCTTCCAGCCCTAATGTCTATGAAAGTCTATGAAACATCATCTGTTAAATTCGGCCATGCCAATTTCTAGCATGGCTAGTATATTCATCAAGACCCACTGTAAACACCTTCCAAAGAGGGTAAGTTCTACTGCTTTAAGTCATGGTGCAGGACATCTACATTAAGGGTATGTTCCAGTGGAACTGTGCTGATGGAAGAATACTCCCATGTAGGCAAGGCCCAAGGAATCACTGAAAAGAACAGAAAACAGAGATGTCTCATTATGATCTCACTTTCATGGAGAATCTTTTTGCCAGGAACCATATTGCAAATAGTCTCAGCAACTCTAACCCAGAGGCACCCTGGCTTTGATGCTCAGAATTCATTCTATTACTCAGGTGTTATTAATTTCTGTAAGATATCAATAGGCAGCATCAGCTACATCAAACAATAATTCTTTCTTTCTTGCTTTCTGTATCTATCTGTAGCATAAGAAAGATTTTCTAACATTGACACCTGGAATTTTAAAGTGGCACAGAAACATTATGATCATATAGATGCAAAAGAACACACTCTTACCTCTTAAGATTCTGATTTGAATGATGTGGGGTAGGCATTTATTTTTCAGAAACCACAGAACAATTACTTAGAGACATGCATTGAAATCGGCAGCTGATAAATCAAAACAACTAACAAAGTACGAGCCAGCTTTGAGGATTTTTTCCCTTTCCTGTAGATAACATACCAGTGTGATCCTGATGATGAAATGATTATTTTCCCTCCTTATCTCAGAGAATTTAGTGTTAAGAATAGGTGCTAATCTAACAGATTGGAGTCCAAAATCATGCATTTATTGACAAAGGAAAAGGGGCAACAGCTACACTAGTTTTCCCCCAAAAAATCCTGCTTGTAAACCCAATACTGAATTTGGGCCAAGGGATCAGAAGATCCCCAACAGCAACTTACACATTTTGCTTAATGTTGTAATACTGTCTGCTGCTTTTGCATCTAGATCTTTGGAACTAGACCCTCTTTTCCATATCCTGGTATAAAGATGTAGTACTGCCAACACACAGTTTTATCTCAAGTTTTGTACATTCAGCGTATTTTCTTGATTCCCAGTTCCTGGTGTCATGAGAATCTCAGCCTTTATTTATTTATTTATGTAAGTTTGGTTGCAAAGAGCTTGAAAAGTTGACCACAGTACACCTCAAAGCTCAGAGACTAGAAAGCAAATAAAAGGAGCCTCCAAACTTGGTTTTCACAGAAACATATAAAAGTAGGGTTGAAAGGGGCCTCAGGAAGTCATCTAGCCCAAGGCCTGGCCAAAGCAGGATCATCCCTATCCAAATCATCCCATATAAATTCTTGTCTAATGTATTACTAAAAATATACAATCAGTCTCAAACAGTGGCAATGTGTAGGGTGCACATGTGGACCCCTGAGACTGCTGGTTCACCCCCTGACACCCAGCGCTCCCCAGTTAGGCGACGGACAGGGAGGACAGGCAGGAGCAGCCACCCCTCCCCACAGAAACCCGGGTGGCCATAACCCTTCTCAAGCTTGCCACACATGCCAGCCTGTGGTACACTGGTCACCAACTGGCAGGGAGACCATCCTTATGCAGGGTTTACCACATAGGCAATGCATAGGAGGGGCACAGGGAGGGCACATGACCCCCCTGACAGGGCTGCTGCTCACAGCAGCACCTGAAGGAACTTGCCAGATGGGGCCCCGCTGCTGACACCAGTGGTGGCACGTAAGGGAGCTCACCAGCTCTGCTCCCATTGAGTGGCAGCATCTGCGGGAACTCACCAGCTCCGTTCCAGCTGCTGACAGCAGTGCCTGCAGGTGACCTCCCAGACTCAGGAGGCACAAGTCGCTCATGGTTTACCAGATGAGCGTGGCAGGGTCCCAGCAGCCCGAGTCTGTCCCTTCAGGCAGCGATGAGGTGCAGCTGTCAGTGGTGTCCCAGGGTGCAGAGGCACAGCACCTGGCTGCCCAGGGAGGAGCTAGAGCTGGTCATGGCTGATGCCATCCCTGGTCTGTCCTGCTCACTGGAGCTGTGCACCCAGAGTTGACCTGGCAGTTGTTGGCCTGTGCTCCTGGAGCTACTAAACAAGGCCGGGGGCAAGGGACATGCTGGGACCTGTACTTGGGGCCCCAAGGGGCCCTCCCCCATACAGTGGTCATCACTGCCAGGCCCTGGCAGAGGCTCAAGTAGGCAGCCCTAGACCAGCCACTGTGGTCCATGACACAGACCCACTGCACCCACATGGCTTTGACCTTTATAGGGCACTGCTGCACAGACTGCTGGTGTCCGTGCTCCTGCACGCAGTCCACCAGGGTCTCATATGTGGGCATTGGCGCCTGCCTCGGACAAACTGGCTCCCTACCTCAGCATTGCCCCACAGTGCAATTAGGTCAGCAATCTCCCTGTGACCAGTTGGGGCCCCAGGACACTGTCTGTGATGTTGCTGAGGACACCATCATGGGTCCTTTGATGGCCTCAGGGGCTCCGCCAGAGACTCCAGGTGTCGCCGGGCCTTGGCACATGCCTGCAGCACAGAGGCACAGTCTATGGGAAGCAGCCAGGTGGTGGGGCTGACCCTGGGGGCACCACCAGGTTCTGTGGATGTCCTGCAGCCACCACAGAGCCATTGCTGTAAGACATGATGCGCAGATGCAAGCAGCAGATGGGACAGGCCCCAGGGTCAGGCCAGGGCTTTAAAGCCCAGGTTGGGGCAGGCAAAGAGCCATCCCAGCCACAGGGCTGGAGAAACTCACATCCCCATGGCTCTAGGCAAACACGAGGCTGGCCCCCTGGTGGTGTGGCCGATTGGGTCATAGTTTCACAGCTGGTAGGGTCGGAAGGGACCTGAGTAGATCATCAAGTCCGACCCCCTGCCATGACAGGAAAGAGTACTGGGGTCAAATGACCCCGGCAAAGTGTTCATCCAGCCTTCTTTTAAATACCCCCAGGGTAGGAGCCAGCACCACTTCTCTTGGAAGTTGGTTCCAGATCCTAGCCACCCTGACAGTGAAGTAGCGCCTCCTGATGTC
>NW_005841903.1:411569-430790 GCF_000455745.1 Alligator sinensis
GCCTTTTCTTGTGGAGGCTGAACAGGTTCAGGTCCCGTCGCCTCTCCTCATAGGGCCTGCCCTGCTGCCCCCTGATCATGCGGGTCACCCTCCTCTGGACCCTCTCCATGTTGTCCACATCCCTCCTGAAGTGCGGGCCCAGTACTGGACGCAGTACTCCAACTGCAGCCTGACCAGTGCCGCATAGAGGGGGAGGATCTGCATGAGTCAAGTTTGCTCCCAGTCAGCATCTACATGCGTGTTTCTGTGCAGTTAGTTTACTACCTGCATTTACAGGTAGACTAACCACACAGTAGAATAATTTACTGTGCAGTAACTGCCTGCACTTGTAGCCAGTAACGCTTTACTAGGCAGTAAATTAGTCTACTGCTCAGTAAAGCATCTTGTGTAGATATGCCCACTGAGGAGTTACCACATAGCCCAGAGCTAGAAGGGCTAATATTATAATTAAACTAATATTAATTATAATATTATAATTATAATCTCCATCCCCTGATACCTGTCTGTCTCTTAACCAATCACATTTCTTTCTTTCTGTATGGAGAGTCAAAGGAAATGACTTAACCCTTCCTTTCTCACTCCACGAGCCTTACCTTTAGCATCTGTCATAACTCTTCTCCGGCTGTATGTACTGAGGTTTTTGCAATGGTGGACAACTGGAGTGAGAACCCCTAAGCATGTCCTATTATGCACAAACAGCCATTGGTCCAACAAAGGCTTTAGCCACTGGTCCAACAAACTCCTTTTGCCCCCTCGCTTCCCCCCCCCCCCCCCCATTGAATTTAATCCTGGGTTTGACTAGTCTAAATTATGTACACACAGTGTTTCTTGTATAAAATTGCAAGATATCAGGCAAGTTTATTTTGATTCAACAATTCGATAACAATAGAGGTGAAGATCCTCCACTGATGTGAACAGTTGCATGTCCAAAGTGCAGCAGGGACAATTGCTACTTGGGGATTTGCCCTATAAACTCAAGGGGGAAAACAGCCTGACAGTTTCCCATGCCCTAATTATTGAAGAAAATTTGATAGGGAAGAGCTGACAAAGTAATTATCATTATTCGGTCATGGACGTGAGACATGAAAACATATTAAAGTTAATAAAGGAAAGATCACATTCCATAGAATAAAAATTAATTTGGTTACTATAGGAATTAGTATAAAAATATCAGATTCAGAACTTATAAGGGACTTCACCTACAAGTTAACCCACACTGAGTTAAATGATCTAATCAACCTGATTTACATTCAGCACCATGTTTCAAAATTATAACCAATAGAGATTAGGAAATATGATCCTGGCCTAGTTTAAAAGAACGGCATTCACACAGAAATGTACCTTTAAATATATGGCATTCTGATCATAAAATAAAACACTTATGCAGTCAGGTGACCGTTCTCTTTTGATGTCTTATTGTATGCACATCAGCCAGAGACATCTATTAATGGAGGTGTGTGCTTATCTATTACCTGCATAGACAAATACGCCCCTACTATACATTAAAAACTTCATTTAAAGAACACTGCATTAAGAAAAATGTACAAATTAGTGTATCCTGGGTTTCTTGTACACCCTCACTTCTGATGGGTTATGTATTATGATTGGTTTTTCCAAGGTTTGCTAGGAAGTCTGCAGCAGCACGTATTGCACAGAGGTGTTAAAAATTCAGTCTATGGGCTGCATCTGGCCAGCGGAGCCCTATGATTCAACCCATGTGTCTTAGATATGTGATGTGCAGAGCCAGTCTGGTGTGCAGACTGGACCTAGCACCACAGGCACTCCCCATGACACAGGGGGCCAGTCCTGGGCCTGTGCTGCATGCAGTGCCTTGCACTGGACTGGCCCTGAGCACTGGCTCTGAGTCTGGTGTGTCTGGTCTGCACCAGAGCCAGCATGTAGGGCTGGTCAGGTGAGGCACCGCATGCAGCATACACCATGGACTAACCCCCTGTGCTCTATGCAGCACATGTGGCCAGTTCAGCCCCACATGCTGCGTGAAGCATGCACTGGCCCCACTCTAAGGCTCACTCTACACTTGATACAGGGGGCCACCATGTGGTGCACACTGTATGCAGTGTTCCTTCAGACCAGGCCGGCATGCTGGCTCCAGTGCTCATAGACAAATCTTCCACAAAGACCTGCAGAAGGAGCATGGAGACCTGAAGTGACAGGCAGCCCCACTGGACACTGCCTGTGCGGGCATGGAAAAACAGCACAGGGCAGAGAGGTCCATCAAACTGCCTGAGGCAGATCTGCCACTGGCAGACAGAAACAACTGACCACCTCTTCTGGGACTGCTCATATGCTAGAGAGGTGTGGAAGAAAATCCATGCACTCTTCCTGGTAGTGACAGGTTTCAGAGACCTGACCTGGGAAGCAGCTCTCCATGGGCACCTGGCCAGACAGCAAGGGACCCCAACAGCTCACTTTCACCAGTTTATATCCTGCTTCAGGTATGCACTGTGGAAAGCCAGGAACCTGCTCATAAACAAACACTCAGACCCCACAGTCAAGGACCGTATTAAAGTGGGACTAAATGAAATGTACTAGTACTACTTTTTCCTGCTTAGGCAGGGGGTTGGACTTGATGATCTGTTGAGGTCCCTTCCAACCCTAGTATCTACAGGAAGACAGAAGAGGACAATGGGAAAGAAATGGCAGACCTCATCTGGTAGAGTGGGCTCTGGAATAGACCTTTTCAAGGGCAAGCTCTCTGAGGAAGGCAGTAGGTGGGGGTACAGGTATGGAGATAGGTGCGCAGGTGTGCAGTGTAAACTCTGTAACAGGTTTTTAGTGTGCTTTGATCTTCCAAGTGAACCATAAAGGCTGCTTGGCAGAGTGTTGGCAGTAATGTGTATATATATAATGATGGCCTGGGGCCTTATCCAGACTGGTCCCAGAGTCAGTGCTCCGAGCCAGTCCAACATGGGTACACATGCTGCCTGCACCCTGAGTCTTCTATGCTGTGTGCAGTGCTCCTAGTGCTGGACCCAGGTCATGCACCACATATTGGGCAAGGCCTGCAGCAGGGCATGGGCATGCTGAATGAGGCAGGCCCTGCTGTATCAATCCTACACGCTGGCTCCCATGTATTGTCCCAAACCAGCCCGCAGACTGGTCCAGCAACCCACATCCAGCCTTCAGGGCTCAATGAGCTTGACTTCCCTGCTGTAACAGGACCCACATCTCCTTTGCCTTTCTTTAACACTTCTACTTCATTTATTGTTTATCCTCTGAACTGAATGAGGGAGGAGATCTGTGGAACTAAGAGTACATGGTCTGCAATTACAATGATGTATGTGTACAAGAGCTTTGAAATAAAGCTGAACCAATAAGTTGTTAAAAACAGACAGAAAGGAGTTTTTAAGAACTTGATTTTATAACATGAATGTGTTTTTAATGTAGGTTTTTGCATGGAATGTCCTACTTTCTTAATACTACTTTTTTTTTGTGGTAAGGAAAACAAAAAAAATAACCCAACAGAAGAAAATAAACTCAACAAAAGGAACCATTTTAAGCCTTACATAAATATCAGTGTTTAAACATAGGACCTGGAGACCCATAGCACTGTTCTGGCACAGTGAAAGCTAGAAGACTTGAGGTCTAGAATCCTGTTCTCAAGGGCAGTGGAAACTAATGGCACCAAACAGAACATCAAGCACATAGGTTTCGCTTTTTGTCCTTGTCATTCTGAAAGTCTGTGGGGGGGGTGGAGGGGCTGAGGATGAGACATGGTGAAAAACCTATGCTCTGTTGCCACATAGGTGCAAAGGATACTTTCCTAACAACTAATGGAGGGATATGCTAATAGCAAAGACTCACTTTTGGGGACTGTGAATGCTTAAAATTATGAATATCAATAAGAAAAGGAAAGATGAAATTTCAAGTTGGTCTCAAACTAGTCACCAGCCTGAAACAAAGGGGCAATTACTCCTTCCACCTCCTACATGGTGCTCCAAAGCTGTGAAGCCTGAATCACACTAAATGTAAACAGTGGTGAAGGTTGTAGCCATGTTGTTAGTCTAATAAAAGATATCAGATTTACCCAAAATACCTTGTCTACCTAAATGCAAATAGAACATTTGGCGATTTTAACAGCAAACTATCAAAAACTGTCTGCGCACTATTTTCAAGGTCTTACTACATGGCCAAATCTGGGTGAAGACAGCACCCAGGAGACAGCAAAATGTACCTCTTTGATCCCGGGGGTTTAGGTTGTAGCCGTGTTGGTCTAAGGACATAGGCAGACAAGGTTCCTTGGGTGAATTTGATATCAATAAAAGATATCAAATTCACCCAAGGAACCTTGTCTGCCTCTTTGATTCCAGCACTAATCCCCACTCCCCACCCAGGAGTAATGCAGCTCTTCAAGGCTAGGGACAGATATTACATATAAACCAGTTTAAGTGATCAGAAACTGGTTTAAACCTGTAACAGAACAGATGTTCAGTTCACATAAACCAGTTTAAAAATGGCTGAAATTGGCTTGAGACAAACCTGGTTGAATGCAGTATCAAACTTAACAATGTCTGTCCCAGACCCCTTCCTGGTTTAAATTAAACCAGACTATCCCAGCATATTCTCTGGGCTGGGCTCTCTGCTCCACAGCAGAGCTGGCCCAGACACCTCTCAGGATTAGGCTTTGTTTTCTTGGGGGCTGATAAACACTTGAGTTAGGGGTGATAAACACTGCATTATCAACTACCTACTGGGCTGCTGGGGGTGTGGAATGCCCTCCCTAATCAGAGCACCCTGCCAGGGCATGGTCACGCCCCCCCTCAGCTCAGTACTTTGGAAGGGAAGAGGGCTGCTTTAGTGCTCCTCCAGCCTCTAGCCTAAGCCACTGCAGGCTTGTGTAGGATTGGCCAAGTTGCCAATCCTACACAAATGGATTCAGCTCTACTAATTAGAAGGTCAGAAACATGTCCTAGGGACAGAAATTACACATAAACTGGTTTAAGTTATCAGAAACTGGTTTAAACCTGTAATAGAACAGAAGTTCAGTATACATAAACCGGTTAGTCAAAATGGCTGAAACTGGTTTAAGACAAACCTAGTTGAATGTAGTATCAGACTTAGCTGATTTGGGTCAAACCAGTTTATGAAGCTTCTGTCCCAGACCCCTTCCTGCTTCAAGTTAAATCATGGTCCCCCCCAGCATCCTGACATCTTCCAGCCCTGGGCTGGGCTGTACTGTCTGCTCCGGCAGAGAAGGGGGGTGGGGGGAGGGAGGCCGGGCACCCCAGCAAATCCCGGTTAGGGTCTGGGGCCAGGGAGGGGGGAGTTAAACTTCCCTTCCCCCGAGTACAGAGCAGAGCTGCCCTGCCCTGCCCTGCTAAAAACTTAATTCTGGCTATGACTGTGGGCTACAAATTCCATAGGCACCTGGAAACAGGAAGAGGAAATGATGAGCAACCCTGCAGAGTCCTGCTGCTGTGATTGTGGACTGAAAATCCCAGCAACCCCGGGGCCAGTAGGAAGAAGTAGTAAAAACACAACACTGGGTTGGCTACTTGCCAGAGAGCTGTGCTCTAGTGCCCCTAGCTCCTGGCTTGAGCCACTTCAGGTATGTGGCTGCATTTACTGTATCAAAAGTGAATGTCTTTCCAGTTGTTTCTCAGTTTAATCTCTGCAGCTTATCCTGACCTACAAGACTGAATCCATTCAGCCTCAGGCTTTTTGACTGTCTGTACTTAGCCATTAAGTTACCAAGGAATGAACTGGGTTGGGACTGAGCTGCCAACTTTGAACTCTCACACTGACAATGGAGATTACTAGGAATTACCAGTAAATCATAAAAGAGAATAGATGAGCCTTGAAAAAAAAGTGATTCCTCTGATTCCTTCTGGATAAGGAGAGGGTAAGGGAGGGGTTCCTAATAAGAATTGACTAGACTACTTTCACAGTAGCTACTGTTTTGGTTTAGGTCCAAGTGTTGATCATTAAATTACACTATTTTTCTGCAGCAGAAGATGATTCACTTTGCTTGTTTTATTCCAGAGACACAAACTTGACTGGACCAATGCTCCAGGGCAGTAACACTCTAATGCCTGTCTCTGAAGTGTCTTGATAATAGTCTCTGAAGTGTCTTGATAAATGCCCCATGTAAGTAGCCTTTAAAGGACCTGACTGTATTAAAGGAAAAATATATAATTTCCAAGGTTTGGGTGGTTCTGAGATAGATACACCATTCATGCAGGAAAAAATCTCTCTCTCTCCTCCCTTCTTCCTATTTCACATTCCTTGTGGAGCTGTGATTTAAAAGGCAATCTGATTTCTGCTCTTGGTTCTGCCACTTGTATATTTTCCCTTGATAAGTTGCTTTTCTCCATTGTGCTTTGGTGTCCTCCTTTGTGTTTTGAGAACTATGGACACAGAAAAATAGGGAATGTGTGCGATTATTACATCCTAGTTTTGTTCAAAATTCGCATATTAAGTGTAAAGTAGCATGAGGAAATGCTACTCCAAAACCAATCAATATGATTCTGAATTATTAGTGAGGAAAAAAATATTAACAGTCTAGTAAGATTAATTCTAAGTGAACTTTCAAAACAGTAGCAAAATAAGAAACAACATAAGAATTTTTTGTCTGGTTTTTAGCCTCTAGCTGAAAGAGTAATGGCTAAAGAGAAATCCTTTAGTATTGGAGAGCCCAAGCTGCTGTAATGAATATGGTACTGTAAGCTTCTCCCTAGCAGTCTCCCAGACAGTAATGAGAGCAAAGTTAGTCTAAAATGAAGCTGACATTGTCGGAACACCCAGCAGGTGTTTTAGTTCATCTTATGGAGTCAGAATCATGAAAGACAATGGACAAGGACAAATCTAGCAGCTCCTGTTTAGTTGATGTGTAGCCCTTCATGTCTAAGATATTAACTTGTTAAAGTTGTAGTTCCTTAAGGGTATTATTTTTCTTTTTTATGATGGCTAGGGAGAAAAAAATAACAACAAAAGATGCTGACTCAGTAGGCTATCTTGTTAGCTAGTATAAATTAGCATAGCTCCATATGATGTTGATTTTTCAATACCTGAGGAACTGATGTACTTTTATTAAGGAAGCAATTTTTCACTGCTGATTTTTTTCATGGAGGGCACTTGTATCTTAAAGCACTTATCAGAAGACATTTCAACAAGTGAAGGCCACACCTTTTGTGTTGTTTACTATTTAGGAAATGTCAAAGATTTGAGGCTCTGTGACAGAAGTGTCCAATTTCACAAGTTCTGTGATCCTGAGAGAGAGGCTTGCTTCTTGCTGTTGGAAATACTTTTTGCCTGTCTTTATACTGATCCCAGAATTGGGTTAATTTTTTTACTGAAATCATCATCCCATAGGAAAACTAACTAGAACTGTGGTGCTCAACGTTTTTCTCTAGTAGGCTGGATGGGAAGTGCTCCATCCGTCTGCACGCCAGATCCTGCCAGTGGTTCCAATCTGGCCCCAGTACAGTGGACTATGTGACGGGGGGTACAGGGCAACCCAGCCACAACCTGGCCCAGTAGGGAAAAAACAGGGGCATGGCTTGGCCCTATGGCATGGAGGGAAAGGTAAGGGGTGTGGCCCAGCCCCAGTCTGGCCCTGCAGGGGAAAAGTGGGCATGCCTGACCCTGTGGGGAAAAGAGGGCATGACCTGGCGCCAACTCGGCCCTGTGCGGGGAGGAGGCATGGCCCAGCCCTAATCCAGATGCAAAAGAGGGCACGTGGCCCACTGCAACCAGCAGTGTTGGGCTTGGGGGTTGGGAATCTAGTGGGAGGCAGGTGGGAGGGAGTCACTGTATTAATGATTGCCACTTCCCAGCTGCCAAATTTCTGCTTCCCTGCCACAGGCTAGATGCCATGGCTCCACAGGCCACATTTGGGCTGTGAGCTGCAGGTTGAGCACCCCTGAACTAGGAGATTTTCAACTGTTTTAGCTGATAGAAAAATGTATTTCTATCATCTATTTTTTCCCTGGTGTTTCATGCAAGTCAGGAAAGATGGGGTCCTATCCTATTGTTCATTACTATGGAAGCTGATAGCAAGTTGCTTGATTTAGCAGTAAAGAATCGGTACCCTGAATACCATATTCCTCAGCCTGGTCAAAAAAACATTAAGACAAAACCCTAAACAAAAGCCTTTGCTGAAAGAGATGTGGTGGGGGTCAGCAGAATCTAGCTAATGTCCCAAAAAACTTTCTTTATAACCCTAAATTTTTCTTTTAAATAAGGCCAGTGTAACTTGGTGGTTTGTCCCCTTCAGAATGAGCCAATAGCCAACCTGGTTAAGCATCTGCAGCTGTAGGGCATTCAGTCAATAAAACCCGGAAGAGAACAGGAAGGTACAACCGGTGAGAGAACAGTTTTCAGGGAAGAAGGCCATTTGTGAGCAGACCATCTTTCTACAAAGGGCCAGGCTGCTGTTCGGGGGGACAGGGTTCCCATTTTAATGCCCAGGACAGGACAAAAGGATTTGATTGTGTTTGCTTGTTTGTCTGTGGTGCATACAAGAGGAGATGTGGGCAAATATCTAGGCTGAAGTACAAGAGCATTGCTCAGACATGCAGGGATGGAGTCAGGAAGGCCAAAATTCAGTTGGAGTTGCAGCTAGCAAGGGATGGGAACAGTAACAAGAAGGGTTTCTATAAGTATATCAGTAGCAAGAGGAGGATCAGGGAAAGGTTTTGTCCCTTAGTGAATGCAGGAGGCAACCTAGTGACAGAGGATGCAGAAAAGGCTGAAGTGCTCAATGCCTTTTTCACCTCAGTCTTTACAGGCAAGGTCAGCTCCCAGACTACTGCACTGGGCAGCACAGTTTGGGGAGGAGGTGAGCAGCCAAGTGGCAAAGAACAGGTCAGGGACTATTTAAAAAAGATGGACATATACAAGTCCATGGGCCTGGAGGATACTGAGGGAGTTGCCTGATGAAATTGCAGAGCCACTGGCCATAATCTTTGAAAGCTTATGGCTGTTGGGAGAAGTTCTGGATGATTGGGTAAGGGGAAACATAGTGCCCATATTTAAGAAAGGAAAAAAGAAGGATCCAGGGAACTACAGATCAGTCAGCCTCACCTCAGTCCCTGGAAAAATCATGGAGCAGATGCTCAAGGAATTTATTTGTAAGCACTTGGAGGAGAAAAAGGTGATAAGAAACAGTCAGCTTGAATCACCAAGGGCACATCATACCTGACCAACCCCATTGCCTTCTATGATGAGATGACTGGCTCTGTGGACACAGAGAGACCAGTGGATGTGATATACCTTGATTTTAGCAAGGCTTTTGATACAGTCTCCCACAACATTCTTGCAGGCAAGCTAAGGAAGTATGGACTGGATGAATGGATTGTAAGGTGGAGAGAAAACTGGCTGAAGCATCGGGCTCAGAGAGTAGTAATCAATGGCTTGATGTTTAGTTGGCTGCTGGTATCAAGTGGAGTGCCCCAGGGGGTCAGTCCTGGGGCTGGTTTTGTTCAATATCTTCATCAGTGATCTGGAAGATGGGATGGGGTACACTTTCAGCAAATTTGCAGATGATACCAAGCTGGGGGGAGTAATAGATATGATAGAAGATAGGGCTAGGATTCAGAGAGACCTAGATAAGTTGGAGGGTTAGCCCAAAAGTAATCTCGAGGTTCAACAAGGACAAGTGCAAAGTCCTGCACTTAGGGTGGAGCAATCCCATTATAGGCTGGGGACTGACTGGCTGGGGAGGAGCCCCTCCGCAAAAGGACCCGGGGGTTAGACAATAAGCTGAATATGAACCAACAGTGTGCCATTGTTGCAAAGAAAGTGAACAGCATACTGGGCTGCATTGGTAGGAGTCTTGCCAGCAGGTCAAGGGAAGTGATTATTTCCCTCTATTCAGCACTGGTGAGGCCACATCTGGAGTACAGTGTTCAGTTTTGCCCCACCCCCACCTAGAAAAAGGATGTGGACAAATTGGACGGAATCCAGCGGAAGGCAACAAAAATGGTTTTGGGGGCTGGGACATGACTTCTGAGGAGAGGCTGAGGGAATTGAGCTTATTTAGTTTGGAGAAGAGAAGACTCAGAGAGGATTTAATAGCAGTGTTCAACTCCCTGTAGGGTGGTTCCAAAGAGGATGGAGCTGGACTGTTCTCAGTGGTGGCAGATAACAGAACAAGGAGCAATGGTCTCAAGTTGCAGCAAGGGAAGTTTAGGTTCGATATTGGGAAGAATTTTCTCACTAGGAGGGTAGTAAAATACTAGAACAAGTTACCCAGGGAGGTGATGGAATCTCCATCCTTGGAGGTTTTCAAGAGCCAGATAGACAAAGTCTTGGCTGAGATGATGTCATTGGGGATGGTCCTGCTTTGAGCAGGTGGATGGATTATATGACCTCCAGAGGTCCTTTCCAATCTTAATTTTCTACTCTACCTTTCTACCAGTGGAATTGCAGTGTACAAGCATTCAAACAGTTTCTGCTGAACAAAAATAGTAGGTCCAGTAGAAAAATCTATGGCTTCCAATGAGGTGGAATGGCCTCTGGTAGAGTTTCTACTGGAGAAAGAAACATGCACACTTACCCCTCTGATAGAAGTCAGCATGCCACCTTCTGGCATCCCTGTGTGTACTGCTCCACCCCCTACTCCCCTACAGGGAGACATTGTGACACAACCAGACTCCACTGCTCTAGCTGATTGTAAAGCAAACCTCTTCTTCTCATTTTCAGGCTAGGAAATTCCAGCCCCTTTCCACAGCTCTGGAGCTGTGCAGCTGTGAACCCACCAACCCTGAAGAAGCTGGGGAAAGTGACCCACCCATACCTGACTCCTGGCCTGCCAGCTACCCACTTCTGTCCCCTGGACGCAGACCAGCCCAACCCTGCTCCACTGTTACCAGTACCATTCCCAGAGCCTCCTGATCCCTATGCCAGGGACCCAGACCCCATAGAACCCAACTCTGCCATTCCCCAAGCCTCTTGAGTGCCTCCCCTGCCCCCAGACCAGGACTGGCCCACCCCACCCCTGCTGTTCCCACTGGGATGTGTGCAGAGGGGCCCCCTGTCTGAGTGACATTCATACTGCAGGTTGTCTGAAGAACACTCAGCCAGGCCCAGTGGCACTAGTATTCTGCTCTACCCATAGGATTTTCTAACAGGAGAACAAAACTAGTATAGTTTTCTCAGATTTTTTGAACTGGCTACGAGCTCATCAAGGAGCAAGCCTGCCTACAGAAGCTATTGGACTAAGCAACTCACTTACAGCCAGGAATTAAGAGATTCATCAGGTCCACCTCATTTTACCTGTTTGACTGCTCATCTGTCCTTTGTACAGTCAGTGGGTTCTCATCTAGATTGCCCACTGTTATCCTAACATGAAGCTGAGACCAAACAGGATGATGACCACATAAAATAGTAATACATTTATGAAGGGGGGGGGGGGGTCATAGACTTTCTATCTTAGAAGTGTTTACTTCAAAGTCCCCATGGTATTTTTTTTTGAGGGCTGCACATTTTTATGAACAATATCTTTCCTACTTCAATGATATTTTATGCATTAGCCCAAGAACCAGCATTAAAACTGAAAGCAAAACCTACCTTCCCCATGGGAATGCTTCCTAGGTAAATGTTGATAAAATATGTCAGGACTCTCTAAATTGACTTTTTGGGTTCACTGAACGTTTTCTTTTTCAATCAGGATATTTTATCCTCCTCTGAACTTAGGTATATATGTTTGTTACTCCTTCAGCAGTTGATTTACCGGTCCAGAGACCAGCTGTGCCTAGTTTTACATTAGATGTATTATAGGAAAGCTAAAAAGCTCTAACTTAGAAATTCTGAAGCTGTAAAATGCTGATTTCATTTTGATAGATCGGTGATTTACCTGCTTCTTGTTTACCTGGCTCAGTTAAACCAGTTTCTCCAGGGTCTTTGTGAAATCATATTCTAATATACCTTATGTAATTGTGACGTCTGTAGGTATTATAGTACTGTCCTGTGCTCGTCTGCCTACAGGTGGTGACAGGATAGACCTTGGCTCCGGATCACCAGGTCTGCCAGGAAGTGGATCTTACGTTTTCTTATCTGCCACGACTTTGATGACCTATATATTCCCGGGAGGCAATGCCCACAGTGATACTGCCTGTCTTGATCCCTGTGTCCTCTGTGGGGCTCCAAACCTCCCCTTTACCCCAGCCGAGCCTCTCCAGATGGTGTTTACGATATTCTTCTATAGCCAGGTTGCAGTGCTGCCTGTTGCAATCTTATCTGCCCCTAGGCAGTAGTAATTTTATCTGCCCCTAGGCAGGGTGTCCTAGTGCCTCTTTTGGGTACACCCTTCCAGGAGCTGGTCTTGGCCTCTGCTCAAAAAAATCAAAATAGACAGCAAAAAGAAATCACAGAAAACCCCGGCCACTTCTTAGCCTTCTTGTCAGGCTCTGGCATCATCCCCTTTTCTC
The DNA here is from genome assembly GCF_000455745.1 of Alligator sinensis. Taxonomy (NCBI): domain Eukaryota; kingdom Metazoa; phylum Chordata; order Crocodylia; family Alligatoridae; genus Alligator; species Alligator sinensis. The sequence continues at coordinate 423,962 of NW_005841903.1, forward strand.
ATGATCAACCTCCCAATCACCATAATTCAGGCAAACAATCCCTTAGTCCATTCTTTGCTGTGTGCTAGCCTGCCCTGCACCCCTATGACCATTCACAGTCTCTTTGGGGTCTCCCCCTGTGCAGGAAGTCTCTCCTTGTGACTGGAGTTTTTTCCTTCAGGCCCTCCTCTGGATCCTCTGTTGAAAAACTCCACTCCAGAGATTCTCTCAGGCCTTGTGGACTCCCTGGCTCCGGATCCTCAGCTGCAGCTCCGCTCCAGATATTAGCACTAGCTGTGTGTTTGCAGGCCTCCGCCTGCCTCAGGGTCACTCGCAGCCTTCCTTAGGTACCCTCCTGCAGTTTCTGCCTGCCCAGGTGCTCAGTCACTCCTCTCTGCGGCCTACAGGGAACTGACCCCTCTCTGGGGCCAGAAATACATTTTGAGCGGCCTCCCTCCGCCAATCATGAGCAACATGCTGCTCCGGAAATTGGGTGGGTATTTTCCTTCCTTTCCGGGCTGCAGCTGCAGCGCTGCCGGCCCTCTGGGCTGTAAGTTCTGTCTCACTCCTTCACAGTAATGGTAAAACATCATTTCAAGCTGTACCTTGTTGCATGTTGTTGGTCAATTAAATTATACAGAACATTGTCTTACACAGAGCAGACAGTAGTAAAAAAAAAAAAAAAAATACCAATCCCCCCCAAAAAACTCAGTTGACTTCAAGAACAAGTCATGTACCTGTACTATGACTATTCATCTTCCTGGAATACAGATTGTGTGAATATCTTTATGTGTGTGTGTTCTAAGAGTTTTACTGTAATTAAATTTTACAGTGCCTGCTGAGGGAACGGATGCAATTCCAGTTTGAGTTATAGGACGCTATCAGACAGTTGCCACTGTGATATGCTTTCTCAGTATCAGTGGTCAGAAACCATCCAAGCAAGAGGAGTTAATCTAAGATAAAATAAAGGAGAATCTACCACACAAATTAAATAGAAAACAGATTAGAAATAGTTTAATTGCATGATGGATTAACTTTGAAAAAAAAAAAAAAAATGACCCAGCCTTAGTGATGGGAAATGAATATGAGACTAATCTATGCTCGTTGCAGTCTGCATAGATACAGTATCCTACTTTTTCTTTTAATCTGCTATAGGCATTTCATGTTCCCATTGTCTTTCTCTCCTGGGGCTCTTGCTCCTACTCTTCAAGTTCATGAAAGTCAAGGCACAAAGGAATATAGAAAATGAACTCCAAAGTTGTTTCATTTTGCAGGGGTGAGAGGTGGGGAGCAGTAATCTGACTGCAGCAGAAATGCTGTCTTCTGCATGAAAACAGAACAAAGATATATTAAACATCCTCTGTAGTATGGTTCAGTTAATCTAAGACAAAAAGATGAATATCTACATTCCATTATCTGTAATTGTGTGTATTACATGAAGAGTCATAGTCAAAGTTGTATATTGTTGTTATTAGTCTTATGATATCACCTAGAGGATTATTTATGTATCACAACTTCATTGTGCTAGGTGCTGTACATGCCCTTCTCTTCCCCTCCCCCTCCCCAGTAATACAATGCGATTATAAATAGGTAGTTCTGCTGTTGTTAATGTTTATTTCCAGCCATTCTTTTGGCCCGAGCCTGAATTGATTCAATCTTTGCAAGTTAGTCTAATCTGGCTAGGCTAAACCAGTTTGTAAATATTCAGACGTCCCCTCTGGGCTGTGTGGGATGGCTGTTCCTCTTCTATTGTCTCCATGAAGTTTGTTATTGTGTGTATGATAGGTTATACACCTCCACAAAGATGAGTACGAGAGTCAGAATTCACATATAGTGACATTACTGTATGGATAATCAAAATCCTATGATTTTAGTCAGTACAGGCATCCCGCATCTTACGCGGGGGTTACGTTCTAAAGGCAGCGTGTAAAGGCGAAAATCGCGTATAGTGAAATCACATATTACTGTGCCAGCGGTGACTGCCTCTGCCTCCAAAACCTCTTGCCGCCGCCATGGAGCCGCATTTAGACCTGTGCGGCTGGCGGCAGCAGTGCAGCATGGGGTGGTGGTGGGGATGGCTGCGTGCCACCTGGCCACCACCATGCTCGGCAGCCGGCCACACAGCTCCGGGCACGGCTCCATGGCGATGGCGGGGGGTTTTGGGGGCAGAGGCGGGGCCCGTGGGGGTGGCCGGGCCTCCAGGTAAGCGGCAGCGCCGCATGCAGACTCAAGCCCCATCCCCCTCCCCACCCGCGTATAGTTGAATTCATGCAAGTTAAATGCACGTAAGATGTGGGATGCCTGTCACATCATTTATTTCTGTAATGAAGACTTGCAAGTGGGTTGGTGTGCCTGCTGCCTTGCAGACTAGCTTTGCTCCTCTGGGAACCACTCATCTCTTAATAACAAACAAAAGCCCTTGCCCCAAACAAACGACTAAAGTAAAATTTAATCTTTCTCCAGGTGTCAGGAGAGGCCTCTGCAGCTCTGGCCCTTAATAGTGAGCCGTTCTGAGTTCCAGACTACTTCTGGGCCACCAATGCTCCTACAGCTTGAGTTCCTCACACCTTCTCCCTTTGGGCTTTTATCTCCCAGTTGAGCTCCTACGCTAGGGTTGTCCGTCTCCCGTAAAGGGCCTGCCACAGAACCAAAGCCAAGTTCCACTTAAAGCTATGTTGGTATTGCTATCATTTTTAGTGGAAATTGGGTCCAGGCCATAGTTAACACAAGGTTAAATGTTTTGCTTATTCAAAATGAAAGCAACTGGATATACAGGTATACCCATATGTGCTATTTAGGAGTTCTATAACTGAGGAGGATGTACTTAAATTATTTTTTTCCAATTCAAATAGTTACTTTAAAGCTTACTCTCCTTTCTGCTCATCACAGGCATGTTCTAAAAGAAGTCTTCCTAATCGGTGGTTTTGGATCTATCATTCAAAAACTCCAGCAGGTACTTAAATGCTGGTTTGGGGTATAAAAATTCATTACACTCAACAGGCATGGGACAACCATGTGTAATGTTAACTTATGATTCTTACTGTCACAAACTTGTCTATTGGGGGTGCCCAGAGTCCCAAGTATCTCCCAGCTGTCCTGCCACTTGTCTCAAGGAAAAAATGAGTCCTTCAGAAATTTATTTTTGTCTCTATCTCCCTCAGACCCCTGGCATTTCTCTGGCCTGATGGGCCATTTCTCATATGCCTTTACTATAGAAAAGCTGATTTCCCCATTACAGGCAGACAATGCCTTGGGTGCCTAACCCAATAATGCCTCCTTCTGCTTGAGACCACACTAGCCATATCAATACAACAAAATACAAGAAAGCTTTCATGACACCCCATAAAGGCCCAAAATATAACGGGCTTGTGATACTTTCACTAAAAAAAAAAAATTCCAAACAAACCATAAACCCTCTATTTGTAGTAGATGACAGTAATATTCCCAAGTAAATTCATTTGCCCTATACATTACTTAACTGAATGATCACCATCATGTTTATACTCACTACTAGTCTCTTTAAGCATTTCAATCTTTTTTCCTGACATCAGCATGGCTAATATCTATATTTCCTTTTCCCCCCATACTCTTTTTCTCAAAAAAATGACAAAAAAAGTGTACTTTGATAATAAAATATTCAGTTCAAGTGAAAAATTGCCTCATAAAACTGGCGTTAGCCAGATAAAAAAAATCAATTAGCCAGTGGGGATTTTTATTAGTCAATCATGTAACTAATTAAAACCATTGATTGATAGCAGAAAACATGGCCACAAAGTTATTTCAGTCCTGTCCCATTAAAATGATCTGTCTACCCCACAGTGTCAGATAAAAGGCATAGGATGGGCTGCTTTATGTTATTTTGCTCTACTTTTTAGGCAATTTTTTATTCAGACAACAGAAGCACTTCCCTATCCAGCAATTCTGACAGGTCAGAAGTCTTGATTTGATGCTTATGAACTATCTTTGTTAGCCACAAATAACAGAATACAAATCTCTAACTTTCACCCTTTGCTTCTTCCTTCTACACACTCATTGCTAGATTTACAGGATATCCCATGTCCTTTGATTTTCTCTAATAACCTGTAAGAAATTTCAGTGAACAGAGATCCTGCATAATAGAAAATGACCTCAAATCATTAATATTTTTGAAGTGGTTTTTATCTGAATTTAGGCCAAGATACATAAATCATCATTCTAACTGCCCCCTTCCTGGCAGGGCTCTTAGACATGCTGAGTCTTAAAAATGGTGACATCATCATCCCACGATCCTCTATTTTCAGTAATTAACCTGCATCTCATGCAGTAGCAATCAAACTTAAACTGCTCATAAGCTACTTCGGGGGCAGTGCTTTTGAGGGGAATCAAGAAAGCAGAGGACTTGATAGAATTGGGTGACCTAATGATTGGTTTTTATTTCTGGTGAAAGGATGCTATATGTTGGCATATGAGGAGGGAAACTCAACTCTGCTGCTAATCCATGAATCATGTACAGGAGTGCTAAGGCAAGGTTCCTTGCTAATGTTCCTTACCTAAACTTTGAGAAGGGAGGAGGAAAAATGTAGCTTCATCTTAATGCTCATTCAGTTAAGAAAAGTGACAAATGTAATAAAGATATTTGTGATTGGGCAGTTGCCCAATGGGAGCTGGGCTTAGATTTTAGAGTGGTAAAAAAGTGAAGAACTGCCAGATAATGGTATTTTTGATTCTTTACCACATTGGACATGATCTGAATGAATGGGCCAACAACAGATCATACACTGCATAATTGTTTAAAAATGTGGGGGGGAAAGATTGTGAATGTCACATTATCACTTTAACAATAGAATTAATACATATTGTAAATACGTATTCCCTTTTATCCATGTAGTAAAAATAACAGAATGTAAGATAAGGCATTTGGCCAAGGAATTGTTCACAGATGGCTTCAACAACCTTTATTAAGCATTCTACTTGTGTTTATTTTGATTACCCGCACATTAACATTTCTTCTCTTTATTGATTCTACAGCCTGCTCTGTGAGGACAGACATCTGTACCCAGGATGAATCCCTTTGGGGCCTTGGCAGCTTGTACATTCAGAGCTTTACCTCCTTCAGCTTGGCCTTGTTTACATGGCCTTGATACTTATAGCTCTTGATGCTGCACCAACACTAATGCAGTTGTTTGCAATATTCATAACGGGTATGATAACCAAGACAGAGCTCAGGTGTCTGGTGAATTTTTTCCAATGTCTTCTCAATCTGCTCTGAACAGAGTTAGGTGTCAGTGAGTGAATGAGTTGTTTGTTTTTAAGAAATCTACCCTGTGTTGGTATATATGTAAAATGCTACCAGGATAAAAACCATCTACGCAAAAATTCTGCTTGCTTGTAATTGTAGTCTCAAAGAAACTGAAAATATATTTATCCAATTGTTACATTAAACACTTAATGGACAAAAATGGATTCAACATCCTATAGAACTCTCTGTATGTTAGATTAATAGGGACCAACCTTTTGGGGAGGCATGCCACAAATTAACACTAGACCATCCTCACATGGCACTCAGATCCCTGGCCCCGGCCCAATCTCCTGCTCCCTGCCTGATCTGATGCTCTGCTTTCTTTTCCCTGCACTATCTGTCACTGTACTGCCTGTCCCCTCCTCAATCTGTGCCACTTGTGGCAGCTGCCATCAGCTGCTGGTTACCAGAATAATTTATGAACTTCTGTTATGCTGACTTTAAAAAGTTTTGAATTTGGCCTTGTAGGACTTCATGTTTTTCAAGCCTATTTTCTCCTGCCTCTGAACTCCTGGCTAGGGACAGACATTCAAAAAGCCTGAGCCTGAGTCGATTCAGCCTTGGCAGGTTAGTCTAACCTGGCTAGGTTAAATCACTTTGTAGCTGCACAGACATCCCAGAAATTCAGGCACACGCCTTCAGTGGCTCAGGATAGAAGCCAGGGGGCGCTAGAGCAGCCCTCCCTTCCCTTGCACAGGCCTGAGATGAGGGGTGTGGCTAGGCCAGGACAGGATTAGGGAGGGGTTCCCACCCTTCTTGAATGATAACAGAGCATTTATCAGCTCTGTTATCAGCATGTATCACTCCATCAGAAAACAAACAGCCTCTCTCTCATTAGTTCAAACTGTTCTTTAACAAAGAAGGAATGGAGGAACATTAGCAGCTTGAGCTTTGATTAGCTCCAAAAAGCCTTAAGCCCAATGCTGTTGTCTGCCACAGCATGGACCATAGCCAGCATGTGGTCTACTAGCTTATGCTGGGATGTGACTGTAAGGCAGAGGGGATGGGGGATCCCTGCTTAGCAAGGAGTGGGGAGGAGAGAGGGAAAGCAGAAGGAAACCAGGCAGATGCTGCTGTGCCTGCAAGCTGCTGCCAGAGGTGCAGCAGAGGGGAGGGAAGGGGCCAGCCCTGCTGTGGAGCAGAGAGGCCCACCTATCTCAGAGAGCATGCCAGGATGCTGGGGGAGTCTGATTTAACTTAAACCAGCAAAAGGTCTGGGACAGACTGTCCCAGGGGAGCGGGGGCACTGGGAGACCCCCGCGGCGGTCAAGGGGTCTGCTTACCTCCAGCAGGGCCGGAGGAGCCGAAGAAACCCCAGGCGCCGGTAGCGCCGGCGCGGGTCGTCAGCCGGGCGTTTATTCGGCTGCGGCTGAACGACGGGGGCGGGGCACGCCGGACGGGAGAAATAAATGGCGACCGTGCCGAGGCAAAGAGGCGGCTGAAGGGAGCGAGACGAGGCGCGGAGCCCCAACGAGCAGGGGATCAGCCGCCGCCTGCAGAGGACGGGGCAACGCCAGGTGGAGGCAGAGAAGGCTGCGAGCAGTGCAGCAGAGCAGGCTGCGAGCAACGCAG
>NW_005841903.1:431229-436307 GCF_000455745.1 Alligator sinensis
AGAACTATTGGGAGAGCAGAACAGACATCTGCAGCCCAAGAAAGGGGAGCGTAAGCTGGCATCCTTACGGGGAGAGGCACGACCGGTCCGAAGACCACTGGTAGTCACCAGCGGGTCTGAACCAAGAGAGCGCGAGGCAAGGACGGATTGGGGGCCAGAATAGGAAGACCTGAGGGGGCGTATGGCCGGGGTGTAGGGGAGGACGGAGCCCCGAGAGTTCCCGCGAGGAAGCACGCCAGCACCGGGGGATGCCCCGAGGGAAGACCCCCCACTGAAAGAGTCATCAAAGTCGTGGCAGGCGAGTTCTGGGGTCTCCCTTTACACCAGGCGGGGCAAAACCTGGACAGTACGAACGAAGCCCGGGTGTGCAAAACATCGGGTCCGGGCGAAGGCGGCGCGCGAACTCCAGGTGGAACAGAGGCGGGTACACAGACATTGCATAAACTGGTTTGAGCCAAATCAGTTAAGTCTAATACTACATTCAACCAGGTTTATCTCAGACCAGTTTCAGCCATTTTCAAACCGGTTTATGTGCATTGAACATCTGTTTTGTTACAGGTTTAAACCAGTTTCTGATCACTTAAACCGGCTTGTGTATAATGTCTGTCCCTAGCCCCGGAGTCCACAAGGCAGCATTACAACATGCTTGAGTTTTCAAAGGCTTAGAACACTGCGTACAGCAAAGAACAGGAACCCCTATTTTAGGAAGGATATTTTCTTTCATTCACCTTCATTCCACTTAGACAACAGAAGTAGAGGCAGGCAGGTCACAGTCTGGCTTCACCGTTTTGCTACAGGATACCCACACTCCTCCATGTTCTCTTGCTTTAGTAGGAAACATGACCTGTCTTTGTACACCTTATTAAAAAACATGCTGTTCTACCCGACTGAAATGAAGATGTCCACAATGACCCTCTTTTCATATTTTTTGTGCAGTAGTAACTCATTCCTCAGGCCTTATTTATTTTGTAGATGTACAAATCAGGGTTTATTGACTAAAGTATTTTAGAAACAACAAAATAATAAAATGATATAAAAGAAGTAAGCACTGGATATTTATATTTAGAAATTTTTCTGGAGTATTGTGAGAGACAAAGATTTTTTTGAGGTGATATCTTTTAATGGACCAACTTCATAGTTGTGATAAAGTTAGACAAGCTTTTGAATTCAAAAGCATTCTTTATCAGGTCTGAGGGGAAAAAACAATCGTACCAATGAGTTACTCTGCTTCTTCTGGAGTATTATCATATACAATACTTGTCCATAGACAATACTTACAAAGAGAGATAATGGAGCGAGTCATTTAGGGTTAAAACAATGATACTGAGAACATTTAATGCATAGTATTAATTACTAAATGCCTTTCATTCTCAGCCTACAAATCCTACTCAGAAAACAGATAATGATAATACCCTTTTTCATAGGCAGCTGATTCCTGACTATGTGCAATAAATATTGGCTTAAAAACATTCCTATTTTACTGTCCAATAAAATATTTCATTATTTATTTTGTCTGCATTGTGCCAAAAATTAGCAAAAAGAAAACTTTTTCTAACCTTTCTTATTGATGAATTAGTCAGATTTACAATTCTTTTGTTTTTTCTTTGGGGTCAATGACCTCATTCTCCCATTTATCTAATCTACCTACCAAATTACATTCATTATACAAAGTATAACATGGGTCTATGGGCCTTTGCATGAGATCATAGCTATAGGATCCATGTGTAATTTACATGTTCATGCGTATGAGTACAGATCACATTTAATATTTTACATATTTTTTAAGAATACATATTTCCAAATGATCATTCATAGCCATTTTCTGTGTGTGTGAAGGACATTAATAAAAAAGTGGGCTTTTTATTTCTTTGTTTGAACGAACATTCAGTTACAAATCTGGTTTATTTGTTCATAGTCACTGACATTTCCATGGTCTTTTATTAAAGACCTGATTAACCTGCAGAAAGAGCACAATGTTTGTACAAAGTTTATGAGCTCTAAGCCCATTTCACACCCACATATTGCCTTCTGTTAAGGGAACATCGGTAATATCAGCATTCCGTATCATATAACAACACCTTCAGAGAATTGGCCCCCATCTGTAAACATTATGTACTCTACAAAGTCAAGAAAACTGGATATGACTAAAATCAGAGTGCTCCCATGAGTCTTCACCCTGCAAAAGTATCACTGGGATGTTCTGGGTATGCATGGTACTCGCCAACATACCAGGGCTCACTTTTAAGAACATGGGCTCTCCCAACCAACTGGTGACCCTAGGTATCCTGATACACTACTGGCCTCTGCCGGAGGGACAAGTTAATGGCCATTTTCATAATAAGATTGAGTTGTTACTCCCTTTCATCTCTGTGTAACCATCACAAATTATGATATAAATGAAAAGAAGAGCAGCAAACTCTGCTCCAGTAGAAGCCAGAAGTGGGCCAGCAAGGATTTCTTAACTGAAAGTAAACTATGATAATACCTAGACTTTAAATGCTGATAAAATGTCATAAGCACAACCCAGAAAACATGGCCATACCCCAATGTATCACAAAATAATTCCAGATATGACATAGCAAAGGCCTTGGGAAATAAACAAAGCAGATCAAATGGGGTAAGGTAAGGAAACAAGAATATATAGGATATTCAAGCAGATATACCAGCAGATCTAGATTGATGAAGCTCTTTCTACATGACATCCTGCCAGTGTTTTATGGGATCAAACCAGCAATAATACTCACTGTAAAAGTGTTTTTAAAATTTTTGTACTAAGAATGTTATGTTTCTCAAGGCGATACACTGTCTGCTCCTTGATGCATGTGTGTGATGTTAACAGTAGGCAGAAGGGAGAGCTTTGAAACCTACATTTTTACATTGTTTCTTGAGGATTTTGATTTTTCTTAAGTATTTAGGGTGTGTACAATCAGCTCCCAGTAAAGCTCATGTTTGTAAATGTACATAATGTTGGCCTTAACTTTATACATCTGCACACATCATCAATACATCATTTTGAGTTCACATGATTAAATATACCCATAGGTAGTCAAGTATTCAGAGTAGGCTTCGACTCGTGTGTCTGAATATATGCACTGAACTAAGGGCTTGACACTAGGCTTTATGGGCATTTTTTTACATGCTCTGGGAGGCGTTGGCAGGGGGGCTTTAATTAGTGAGCTGCACTAATTAAAAGCATCTGAGCATCATGTACAACAGCATCCCCCATGCTGAAAAATGGTGATGGGGTCCTTTGAACTAAAGGTCATCAAATGAGCTTTAGTTCAAAGCTCCCCACTGCCATTTTTCAGGGTGGGGACACTGATACACGGGATGCTAGAGTCTGCTGGAGTGCATTAACTTCCATGCTCCAGCTGACACTGGATTTCCAGCTTGTTGGTGCTGACTCCCTGCACATGTATAGGAGCCCTGTATGTGCACACCTTTATATAAGGAGGGATCTATGTTGCTGATTTAGAGTACTGAAATACAACAGTACTCCCTACTGAGAGGAGCAGAGGGAAACATCTGCCAACCAGATCCCACGGCGCGTGAAGTGTGTTGCCTGCCAGGGGCCAAGATCCGGGATGTCATGACAAGGATTCCTGACCTGATCCGGCCCTTGGACTACTATTCCATGGTCCTCATCCATGTGGGAACCAATGACATGGCCAGGAGTAGTACTAACCATGTCATGGGTGACTACAGGGCTCTGGGGGCCAGGCTTAGGGAGACGGGGGCGCAGGTGGTCTTCTCATCCATCCTCCTGGTCAGAGGTTGCAGTAGGCATTACAGTGCCTGCATCAGAGAGGTCAACCTGCAGCTTAGGAGTTGGTGCCATGGTGCAGGATTTGGCTTCCTGGACCACGACCCACACTTCCTGGCAAGGGACTTCCTGGGGCGCAATGGACTTCACCTCTCAGTGAAAGGTAAAAGTCTTTTCTCTAACAGGTTGGCTGATCTCCTACATCGGGCTTTAAACTAGCTCAGACGGGGGACAGGGAGGCAGAAGAAGGAGAACATCAGGAACCTGCAATCCATGGGATGTCCAGCAGTACAGCAAAGGTAAGCAATAAGCAGGTAAGCATAAGGGGTGCATTGGGCATCAGAGCCAGGGGGCAACAAAGGTGCCAGTCACAGGGCTCAAGTGCCTATACACTAATGCTAGGAGCATGGGGAACAAGGAGGATGAGCTAGCACTCCTGCTTGCAGAAAACACTTACAACTTAGTGGGGTTAACAGAAACCTGGTGGGACTCTACCTACAACTGGGCGGTACACATTGAGGGCTATAAGCTGTACAGAAAGGATAGAGTGGGAAGGAGAGGGGGAGGGGTTGCGCTCTATGTCAAGGAGCATTATACATCGACCCTTATCAAAATGGAATCAGAGGAGGAGAAAGTAGAAGGATTGTGGGTTAGGATACATGGAAGTCAAGGGGAAAGGGATTTGGTGGTAGGGGTCAGCTACAGGCCCCCACACCAAGGGGAAGGACTAGATTTGGAACTCCTGAGGTAGCTCTCGGAGACCATAAAGACTAGGGAAGCGGTAGTCATGTGGGAACTAAACTACCCTGACATCTTCTGGGAGATGCAGACAGCAAATTCCCACTGTTCACACAGGTTCCTATCCTGTGTACAGGACCTCCTGACGCAGGAGGTACATGGTCCCACTAGGGGGAATGCATTACTGGATGTGGTATTGGCAACGGGGGAGGACATGGTAGGGGACCTACAAATCAGTGGTCACCTGGGGGACAGTGACCACCAAATAATAGAATTCACCATAAGGTGTAGAGTGGGAAAGGTAACTAGTAGGGTGGAAGTGCTAGACTTTAGGAAGGCTGACTTCAGCGAGCTCAGGCGTTTAGTCAATGACGCACTGCAGAGTAAGAGATGGGAGCCCAGGAAGGGTGACTGTGCCTTAAGAAAGCGATCCTTCGGGCACAAAGGGAGATGATCCTGATGCGGGGGAAAACGGGGAAAGGGGCCAAGAGGCTTCCTGGGCTGACCAGAGAAATCCAGAGCAGCCTAAGGGCAAAAAGGGGGGCATATAAGCAGTGGAAACAGGGAGAGATTACTA
>NW_005841903.1:437922-449844 GCF_000455745.1 Alligator sinensis
ACTCTTTCCTGCCTATGCAGGGGGCAGACTCGATGATCTATTGAGGTCCCTTCCGACCCTAACATCTATGAATCTATGAACTGGCTGTCATGTAACATTTCAACATTTCAATATAGGAAGAAGTTGCTTAATAAAATTATATTTTCAGATATGATAAAAGAAAATCTCTTCCACGATGGGAATTACAAATGTTTTACATTTGGTTATAACATTCATACATTTCCATTCCCTTTCCTGCCACACCGGGAATTCATATTTTGGCTAAATCTCAAGTTTGCCATTACTCAAGTACATTTCTTTTCTATTAGGGCTCTGCCTCTTTCAGTAAGACTGAAAGTTCCATTAAAGGACATATTTATGCAGTATGGTAAAGGTGCTGCATGGTAGAAACTCACAGCAGAGAATGTGATTGGTCTACTCTCATGATTTCCATGTAACATATGAAATATTTCCATATTTCCAGTTAGTACACTAATTTCCTTCATAATTGGCTATTCTTCTGTTTTACTCTGTAATTCAGTTAGTGCCTCTGTTCAGTCCTCCTTCTGACACGGCAACATACTCATAGAACGCAGAAAGAGACAGTTGTATCCAAGGGGCAAGATAAACACTGACCATATGAAAATGTTCCAACCGTGAAGCTTATACATAAAGAAAATACCAGGACAGAAAGAAAAGAGCCATCTTCAAGGGTCACTGGGCTAGCAACCTCCATTATCATCCAACTGTTGAAGGACTGGTGAGTGCCACAGGACTTGCAGGCAACATTTTAAAGCTTTTTCAGCACCCAATACCCAATCAGTTAGGCAGTTAAATACCTGTAAAAATATTTGTAACCCTGGGTGCGACACTACATGCGCCCTCACCTGAATAATGAGATCCTGGGGTACCTGGTAGCCAGTAGGCCTGTCCAGCCCCCATGGGAAGCTGCTGCAGTGCCCTCGAGCAGAGAGCCTCCCCTGACAATCAAGCACCCTCGCAGACAATTCTCAAACTATTTACAAGATTTAATTATTTACAACATAACAAATAATCATTAAATAAGCACATGGATATACCAACTAATAAACCCTCTAATAATAATAATAATAAACTAATAAACTTATTTGCACAGTCTCTCACTTGCACACGGTGTACTGGGGATCCCGTGTGCACTGCCCCGGCGGGGTATCTCAGGGAGCGGGACTGTCTGTGTTCCTGGACGTGGTCTGTGGACACTCCCTGGCGCTGGTGTCCGTCTCCGTGCTCCTGGGGTCTCCGGGCAGCAAGCAGCGACTCCTCTGCAGTTCCTACAAGACAGCCTTCCCCTGCCTTTGACCCCCTTCCCTGGTTCTGCCAGGAGCAGTGTCTGGGCTGCAGGCTCTAGCAACCCTCCTGCCCCACACAGCCTCACAGCCCCGGCAAATGCAGCCCCTCCCTGGGCTTTGCCTGCCCCTGGGGCCCCTCACCCATCAGGGAAACTAGGGCAGACTCCGGCAGTCCGGTCCCCCTGGCTCTGCTGTGCTCACCCAGCCACACTGGCTGCAGTCAGGGCTCTCCAGGTTTGGATTCTCCACACAAGCAGGCCCAGCCTGATTCTGCCGCCGCAGCTTCTCCACTGCTGCTCCTGCAGGCCTCTCTCAGGGGCTCTCTGAGGGACCGCTGCGCTGAGACTCTGAATCCGGTCTCCAGCCTGTCCCTCAGCCCCTCTCTCTCATTCCCCACCTGCAGGAAAAACTGCTCCCCCTTTTATCCAACCAAGCCTCTCTGCCAATCCCAGATCAGGGCCCTTCCCAGGCTTTTGCTAAGGGCTCTCTTTCAAAACTTTGCTGGGGTTACATCACCCTTCCCACTTCCAACAGGGCTGCTTCCAAAACAGCTTCACTTGCCCTCAGAGCCTACAGTGTCCCCTCTGGGACAAACTCTGTCTCTCTGCCAGGCAGCCCTTCCCATTCTGTTCAGGTGGGTCCATTTTTTAAAGGCTGCTACATATTGGTTTTGAGTTTTTACCATCATATAGTACCACAGAAGTCCAAGATAAAAAATACGTAAATTCCTTAAGCATGTCCTTCTATAAATGCAGGATGGATCAGATATTAAACTGATGTTAAACTTGATCTTAACCAAAAGGGCACTTGCCTGTATTTCATTCTGAATACAATCTACTACACATTTACACTCATAGCCCATACAATGACCTTTTAAAAATTCATTGTTAACATTCTGTTCTTACGCAACAGGAGGAAAGTTGCACCCAAATTCAGTCTTCCAAGAAGAGCTCTGAAACTGCACAAACTAGGAAGGAAGCAATTTGATTAGCACACAGATACCTTTAGCCAAAATTGTTCTCCATGGTAAAACAGATGGTTTGCTGTTCTTATAAGAAGAAGCTGTTCTTCTCCAAGATGTTTATCTTTAGGTGCAAGTTTGGTATGTGGTATCTATTCACAATGTGATGTAGTATGGTGCGATTCGTTTTTGGATAACAAGTGAGGGAGTTGTTTTGAACTGGACTGTCTCCCCATGCAGGTGCTATTAAAACCAGTATCCACATTGCTGAGTCTGCCGTTTCTTGCTAGATACTATAGGATGTTTAGCTATGAGAGCCACTAAGCGGATAACTTCTGAGTCTGAGATGCACATGCCTCAAATCAGTGATCTGCATGCTACTTCTCTTTCTTCAGGATATGCTTCTAAAATGCCCAGGAACCACATGCAACAAACCATGGGTGGCTACCTCTGCATTATAGTCATAGCAGAGCTACAGCCATTCATTTCTATAGTGGGACAAGACAACTCAAAACAGTACAGATCAGCAGGGCACTACCTTAAAAAATGTTCTGGTCCCAAAAGATTTTAAATGATTACAGACAAAATCCTCTAAAAACTACAGCAAAGGACATGGATTGATTTGATATGCTTTGCTGGTGCAGGAGAATGGATGTTATAATACAAAGATGTTTCTTCACCTCTAAAATTCCATCACTCACAGCAACAAAATTGCTGCTAGTTTTATTGCTCACCCATGAAAGTAGCCTCTCTGACCAAGTAAACTTTCCCTGATCTTTCCAGTCTCACTATATCCATGCCAATGTGTTACTAAAATGCTTAATCCTACTTCACAGTTTAATATTTGCACCAAATTCAACTGATTTTGCTTTGATCTTTAATGAAATATGATAGATCACAGTGAAATAATGATTAAATCCCAGTCATACTGACTCAAAGATCCAATACCTCAGTCAAGGTGAGGGCTGGAGAAAGAAATATCGAACAAAGTAGTAAAACAGTTTCCTCCTGCCCATCCTCCACACCAGCAAAGGAATTTTTATATTAATTGGCAGCAAGTCCATGTCTAGTCTGACTGCTGACACAGTTAGCCATAATAATAAAAAACATTTTTGCAGGAAGTGGAAATGCCATTTGAATTTTAATAACTGCCTTCACTTTCTGTCCTGATTGATTAGTCTGAACAAGATTCAAAGCAGCAAATGTCCCTCTCTCAACTACTTACATCTCAGGAAAAATCACAGGAACTGAACAACTGAAAAGCCATTCCTATGCCAATAGTCCCAAAGACGAGATCATTTTGGAAAAAAACTTAATGTTGAATTAGATGGAAAATCATTATAGAACCCGTTTTAAATAATGAACTATGTAATAAGTACTTTTCCATTTTATAGCTCCTTCCTTTGATGTATTGCGAAACATTTTGCAAGTATTGTGTGAAAAATGCCTCAGAATGCTCCTGTGAGGCACAATAAGTATTGTAATATTCTCCTTTTGTAGATGCAGAAACCAAGACAGAGAAGTTAATGCATCCAGTCTCAAAAAATCTGAAGCATGCAGAAGTACAAAAACTCCACTTTTTTGGTTCAAATTCCCTCAAATTTTAGCCCATGTTTGCCAAATAGCTTACAAACCAATATTGGTAAAACAAGACTGATATAAATTCCTATGTGCTCCCCCCCCCCCACACATGCATACTTTTTTCTTTTTTTTTTTAATACTCTGGATTTTCAAAGCAGTTGAGAGGTTTGGGACATGCATCATCCATTATTAAAGGTGGTGCTGTAAGTCCCATAGTCTGTGTTGAAAATGTTAATCTCAGTTTTTTCTCCATAGTGGATATATCTACATGTGCAATTAATGTAATGTGATAATCTCTGGAGCCATTTGAGCCAAGGGAAACTGCTCCCATGTGCAGCGTCTACATATACACCCGAGGCAGCAGCAATTTGAGCCAGGGCAGAGCAGGCCCTTGGCTAGCTGGGCTGACTGGGCACAATGTATGCCTGTGGTCAGTGTCCACATATATATTTCAGTGCAGTAAATTACTGTGTCGTAAGATAGTACTGTCCCTGACAGTATCATCTTACGGCAAAGTTAATTAATTTACTGCACCCTAATACCAACACACATGTAAATGGTGATACTTTACTGAAGATCTAATTAGTCTACTCCACACTAAAGCACATGTGTAGATGCATCCAATGTGAACTATGAAATGACTATCCTTTTCTGACTTTCTGAAGAGTTAATTTTTGTTTCAAGCATTTGTTAAAGGCCCCTTATGTCAATTTGAGTTCTTATCAATGCAAAATAAAATACTTGATTAATGTCACCATCCTTTATTCTCCCTACTACATGAAGTCACCTGAATCACTGTTACTAAACAAACATGCATATTATTAAACAACATTCACAGTGAAGTCTCATGGGCAAAAAGAAAATCAGTGCTCTGTTATTAATACAATTATATTTTCAAGAAGAACTTCTTTCTGTAGAGGAAATAAGCGACAAAGACCCAAAGAGATGTGCCCAGCAGGTCCTGGAAGAGAGGTTCAGCGTGCGAGTCCGGGAACTTCATTTCCCAGTTGAAAGGGAAGTAGCTGCCCAGGATTGAGTGCCCAACATAGACAAAGAATGAATTCATCCCTGCATAAAGTCATGAATAGAAAACATGTCATTTTCTCCAACAATGAGCTTACGCTAAACATTGCCTATAACGAATAATGAACACATACAAATGTCATGGGCCTACATTCTAAAAAGAAAGATTATAGAGATAAAGGTTCAAAACAGAACCTGACTGTACCCTTGTTGGAAGCTGCAGGATATGAAGCAAGACAGTAGGATGGTGGGCAAATGGGGTAGTAGAAGAGAAGTAGTCCAGAAACTGAAGGACAATGAGAATAATTGAATGAGATAATTTTCCTTGCCAGGATCATCATCCTGAATATCAGAAATTCAATAACTTTCCTGGTATCAGATGATGATAGCAGTAGGCTGTACACTCAAAGACTTGAATTATGACCTACTGTAGAGCTCATTTGGCATTGCAGCTTCATAAATTACAAACCAGTATCCCTGCACAAACACATAATTAGGTAAAGTTTTTCCAAATGGCTCCAGAGGAGACTTAAGATTAAACAAAATGTCAAGTGATTTATCCCTGACTTCCACTGGATATGGTCCCTCCATTTCCAAAGTGGTATCAGTCACTTATTTTAATAAGCACTAAATATATCATAGAAGAGTCTTCCTGTAAATTTGGAACTAATTTTGTGACATTTTAAACAAGGCACAGAGGTTTCATTCACCAACTGGACTGAGTATGAACTCAGATTCCTTACTACTGATATCCACTCCTCTTCATGTTTCTTCTGTCATAATTCAGTTAGTTCAAATTCCTACCTGGATATATGAAGGGCTGTCCACCCCACCAGTTTTTTACATCAATAACATAGAACATAAGTCCTAAGAGTATGAAGGAGAAACAGCTTAGTGTAGTAACAAAGGACAGAGACCTGGAAAACAAAAGAAACATCTGGTTGGTATTTTACAAAGTCAGTAAGACACCAAATATTTAGAATTTATATTACAACACTCTTTTTTTCCTGTAGAATAAAAAGGAATTACTATGAACACAGTAACAATATCTAACTTCAATATTAATACAAGATTTAACAACTATGGGATCAAATCAAAACACTAACGGTTGGATTTTAGCTGGTGTAAATCACTGTACTTCCATTCAAGAAAATAGACCTCCACTTTATTACAATAGCTGAAGTCTTGTCCAAGAGCTGAAAGCTTCAGAACTTTAGGGAGAATTCAGATTAAAATCAAGCTCAGTGCTAGTTTTTAAACTGTTCTGTCAGGAAGAGCTAATAGGTTCTGCCCTATGTATTAAAGCAAACCTGAGTACCAAAAGTTAGATACCCAAGTCAAATGGCTTGATTTTCAAAGGCTGTTGAATGACCACCTGTACCTGCCACTGAAAGCAACAGAAGTGCAGGCTCAGTTACTACAAGGGGCAGGGATAGCATGGCACAAGCTGTTCGATACAGTTGGCCTGAAGCAGGAAATATTGGAAGTCTCACAAAATTCTTCTCCCAGGGTTTTTAGCCTGTTTGCAAAAAAGAGGGGCTTGCTTCTCTGAACATTATTGAAACTCATCCTTTGAGTGAATATCCTAATTTTATGAAACATTTGAATATTGACAATCCCTTAGTTTTATAAGCCAAAAAAATGGGGGGCTGGCAGGGGAGAGAGAGAGAGAGTCAGGGCTGGGGGAGAGGCAGGATTTCTGTGAATTAAATGCTCCCAAATCCCTAAGTGTAACAATGATAGGAAGGAAAGCTCTAACAACTTGATATTTATTTCAATGCCACACCAAAAACAATACTTTAATTTGATAAGCATTACTGTACCAGACAAAATCATTTTCAGACAACATCCCTAGAAACCTTAAGTAACAATTTTGGGGTTCTGTCATAATTCCTAGCAATAGTTATGGCATTATTCATTTGCCATTATTCATTGGGTTAGGAACCATCAAATGGCAGAACTTCACAAGATAAAGTCCTACATCTTGCAAGATGCATCAGAACAGGGCCCCATTTCATAAATCTTACAGAGTCCTCAGTCATAATTTCTCTCTAACCATTTTATGCTTTACTATGTCTGATAGGATTGAGCAAGGGGTCCATTTAGACTTTTGGCTCAGATCCTGTGCTTCATACGATAACTCAGATTTTCAAAAGGGGTAACCTCCCAGGTAAGCACCAATTGTAAGTGGTCAGACATTCAAAGGGGCACTATGGATACTGAAACCTAAGAGCAGGAGCACACGAACAAATTTACTTCCAAAGAGAGGATGATGGAGGTTTACTTCAAATACGAAGGAAAACCCAACCTTCCTTGACTGCACAGTTGTTTGGGTGCCCATGCCTCAAGAATCACAATGGGACCTCTTGGGTGCTGAGCTCAGCTGCTATATTTAAAAAAAAAAAGCCTTCAAACATACATGCCAATACTTTGAAAAGCTAATGGGGCCTCTTAGAAATCTGACTCAATATTTCCATAGTTTGGTATGCTAGAGGTCATACATTGGTCAAATCAAAACCCAATTTTATATTAAAAAAATCAAAACACTTGTCACTAATGAGAGCTATTTGCATGCTAAACATACAAGTTTCTGATAGAAACAAAAAAGTTTGTAAATATTGTATATTTGTTTATTCTTTTATAAGAAGAGTTCATGTATTTTACATCTACAGTACTTTACATTATAAATGACCACACTGTTTTTGACACAATTTTCCAAAGATATTCATTTTTGTTCAAAAACCAGGCCTGGAAAACTTCAGTTAAAATTTTAGAAAGTTACAGTTGACTAACAAGCACATAATAGAAATTAAATGTTGTACAACTTTAAGTATAGTATGTGCAACTGTTTGTGCTGTAATGAAGTGCCATTTTCTTATGATGGTCAATAATAAATCTTGCCAACGATCTGGAAAGTGTGTTTCTCTATTGGGATCTAAGCTACTTTGGGAACTGTAAGCCAGCAAGATGGATACTCTCTAAACTATAAATCCTATACTCTAAACTATTGTTGGATGTCATTTCTTATGTTCATGGTATTTGATTTATGCAAATAATTCTCTCTCTCTTTTTCACAGCTTTTGTAATTATTCACAAGGAACTGTAATAATCATTTGATCCAAGCATCAGGATTACCTGGTGAAATCTACAAAAATGTGTACTCTTATTGGCACAAATTCAATAAAAGTTCTTTGCCTGATTCTGACTATGAAACTGAAAAAATGTCTCCATCACTGCTTTTACTCACATGCTGTATGATGAGAAGACTTAGGAAAATGGGAGGATTCTAGTTATAGAGAAATTAGAAAGGACCCCATTTGTAAAAAATTCAAAGACAATTCTTGTGTTTCTAATCCGTGAATATTGGCTTGTTGCATTTATTTAAAAATAAATAAATGAGTTTAAATAGGTATCACTCATATTTTTAACATTCTTCAATTTGAGATATGTTAATGGGGGTCTCCATGGAAATGGGCAGAATGGTGTAAAGTACATTGTTTTACACAGTTATCACTGCCACATGTATGTATGGGGTATGTATATGGAAAAGTAGAGGTAATTAGGATTGCTAATGTATACCGTGCCATCAGGGGGCTCAAAAGTTGAGTACAAAAAAAAAAAGAAAAAAAAGAAAAGACCAACCCAGAAAAATTAATCCAAAATCAATTTAGATCATTTGGTATCAATTTGGATAATATAGACCAAAATTCTTATGACTCACCACATCATTACTTACATAATGTTTAGGATACTCAGTAACTCAGTCAGCTTCATTACTCATAAATAATGCAGCCATCTCAGACATTTGCCAGTAGAATCTTTACACTGCACACATATATAATATGCAGCAGATGCAGAATACAGAAAAGCTTATGTATGCAACTATTATTTATTTATAATATACATAACGTACTCCTCCACATACAGAACAGCTTTTCACTTTCATATCTCATTCTTAAAAAAAAAGGCTACCATTATCTTTTCATCCACATTTCAGAAATGAAAGAACTTAAATCTTGTCCAAAGCATTAGTTTTGTTTTGGCAGAGAGGATGTAAGTACCTCACATATCTAGATCCTGTCAGTCACTGTGAATATTTCAGTACAGCATTTCCCACTGCTCTGGATCTTGTTTCCAAACTATCTGAACAGTGCAAACGACTCCAGTGGTTTCTTGTCAGCACACATTAACACCCTTCTCCCCTTTGCTTATAACAAGGGTTGGCCTCCCTCCCCCGCAAGTATTTGCACTGAGGTCCATTGTTCTACAAGTGTTATTGATGTTTCTGTACAGGTTTACCCTTAGCAACGCTGATCATCTGCATACTGCAGTGCTCTGAGTAGTTGCCTATTGATTTCACTTCTTTAGAACCATCAAATGCTTCTTCCTATTTTACTCTTAGGTATACAATTCAGGTACTGGAGATAATGGCCAGACTTGTTTGAAACCCTAAAGAGGTTCAAAACTAGTTACCTTTCCATTAATAGGCATTGCACTTTCTCATGCTTCATGAAGAATATGAACAAAGTTCAGTGTCTTTGGTAAAATCTCTTTGTACTGGGGGGAGGGGAGGAAAGGGGGAAGAGAGAGAGTGCGCACACAAGAGAGAAAGTAAGCAAAACAACATTTGCGAACTAAAATTCTGTTGATATTTGTGACATGCCCCATCTTCAACCTGGATGCACCTTTGAGACATGCTTATGAGCTGTTTCTACAACTTTGGGGTGCCCTGCCCCAAACTTGTCTCTGCTGTCTGATGCTTGACCACTGAGAACCAGCTAAGACAAGCTAAAGGTCAACTCCTTGGCCTGAGGTGCCTCAGACCTACCCATCTCACTCAAGCCGGGGGGCGGGCAGGGAAGGGTTGACAGCTAGAAGGATCATACAACCTTGTCTAGTCATGCACTCAGAAAAGATGGATACCTCTTTCCATAGAATGGGCAAGTCAGTATCAGCAAATATTCTGGAATCACAAGCATCACTGACAACAAGTAGTTTATAAAAAGGTATCAAGAAGAACTTATTATTAAAAACAGAACAAGCATAAGAAATCAATAACCATATGCTGAGATACAGACAGAGACATGAGCGTAAATGAATAAAGGAAGAAAACCTGTTCTTATCCTGCATCTTAAATTCAAGAATGGAGTCTCCACCTAGCTCATTATCTGGGGGACTCCAGCTAGTCCCTATACCCAGGAAAAACTGAAGACCCTACCCTGCTCTCAAAGCAGGCTAAAGTACCGTTTCCTATCTGGAAATAGGGGAGTGGGCATGGGGGGGCCCCGCACACTCCCCAGCAGACCTGGAAGTGGACCAGAAGTACTTCTGGTCCACTTCCGGGTTCGCCGCCAAGCATGCGGAGGGCCCCCCATGCTCCTGTGGGATGCTCCATCCACCCCAGCATCGCAGCATTCATGAGCCGCAGTGGTACCTCAGGGTAAGTAGAAAAAACATTTAAAGCTGTGTCTGTGTTTGAATCACTGATTCTCCAAATCTGCATCAAATCTGCAGATTCGGATTCAGCCAAATTGAATTGGGGACAGTGATCCAAATCAACTAATCGAATCACTGTCCCCAATTCCGGCTGAATCCGAATCCAAATCAAATATGGCCTGTTTCACACACCCCTATTATATAGTGAGATGTGTTTGTAAAAGTAACAGTCAGTCAACATTTAGTAACCTGAAAATCTTTTAATAATTTTTTCCCTTTCTTTAAACATATTTGTATATCATCTTGTGAAACAGATATTTTGGCCTAGTTTTAATTTTAAACACCACCTTGATTACTTTGTCAGAACATGTTTTATCAGCAAACAATCATGTTATTTTACCGTTGATGTAATGCAAGCCCATATTCTGGTCATTTCCTGATTTGGCTACTTGTCTTTTGGCTAGACTCTCATTTTCATGGATGCTGTGAAATAGAACTGCACAGATTGTAAGTAAAGAAACCCAAACCTGGTGACAGGTTTTGTTATGAACTCCACTTCTGGGCTCTCTAAAAACTTTATCCTTGATCCTAGGTTGATTGAGTGTGAGCAGATTTATGAGTTTGGGTGTAAATGATGCCGAACTCAGAGGTCTTGTATCATTTAACCTGAAACCAGGCAAATCTGAGCAGATCTGGTTGAGTTTTGCTTTTTGGTTTTGCACTAGTTCAAACATGAAACTCTGAAACTTGAAGAGAAGTAAAAAGTACTGCATGAACATTAAGGGGCTCCTTTGTCAACAGCCAACAACTGGAAGAATTTACACAGCTGGAACAGTAAAGAGGTGTTGACTTTTAATTGCAAGTTTCACCTGGTTTATTAATATTATTGTTCAGCTTCCCATAACCTCATGATCATTGTTTTCAAGTGACCAAAATGGCCACTGTATTCCATTACTGTCAATGTATCACATAGATTCCTCTCATTTAATGATCGCAACATCAACAAGAAGTAATGCTGCTCTAAAAAAAATGGCATCCCTCTGTCCCCACCCAGAAAAAAGTCAGAGATGAGACTTTGGAACATAACAGAAAGAATACGGGAACAACACTGTGCATATGCAGCCAACAGGAAAGCAGGCAAAGGGAGAAGATAGAAGAAGCAAGAAGTTAGGGAGGAAAGTGAAGGAAAGGAATGTGATGGGGAGAATTTGGAAAGAGAAGAAAAAGGGAATGTAAGAGGAGGAAGAGGAGGAGAGAGAAACCAAATGTTGGTAGAGCAGGCCCAGCACACAGCATGGGTGGGGGAACTTGTTGTGTTGATGGGCTGTCAGCCCACCATCCAGTCCACGTGCACAGCAACACTGAGGACAGTGCTCACTTTCCTTCGTCCTGTGGCAGTCGCTGCAAGAAGCAAGGAAACCTCCAGCTGCTGCAGTGGCATCTGTCCCCTACAGCCCACGGCTCATTTTGCCCACTGGCTCCCACCCAAGTTTACAAGGGAGGGCCTGGCTGGCTAGCACCCTGCATGCACAGACCTGGGAAGGCAGAGGCAGGGACAGACACATACACAGACAGATGCACAGTACCCAGCCCGCCCCCCACCTCCAGCCACTG
>NW_005841903.1:449854-453914 GCF_000455745.1 Alligator sinensis
CTGGGCACGACAGCAGCAGCCTTTTCTTACAGTCCCACTCTGCTCCCCTCCTCCTTCCTGCCCCCTCCTGCCTACCCCCTCCACCTTCCCCAAGATGTTCCAAGACTGCAGGGTTTCCTGCGCACTTTTGTCCTTGCTGGTAAGTTCATTTTATTTATTTATTTATTTTTGCAGGGAGCATACCAAAAGCACAGAGCACCCATCTGAAATTGCAGTTTCCGCAAAAATTGTGAAATTGTAAGTCCTTAGCAATGATCTTTATGAAGTCGTGAGTCATGAGCCAGGTACCAGAGAACTGGAAAAGAGCCAGAGTAGGGCTCCTTATTAAAAAAGGAAGGAGGAAGATTTGGAGAACTACTGGTTAGTCTCACCTCAATACCTGGGAAGTTACTGGAACATCTCTCAAGGAAGGCCATTTGCAAGAATTTGGAGGAGGAAGCACTAATCACAAGCAGCCAGCAAACAAACGTGTTCTCCAAAGTAGCTAACCGGGTAGGTGAAGGGAATGTTGTGGATACAGTGTATCTGGACTTCAGCAAGGCTTTTGACAAAGTCCCCATGACCTTTTCATAAACAGTGAGATAAAATTACTATAAGGTGGATCGATAACTGGCCCAATACACAAGCAAAGGGTAATTAACTGACAGGTACATGTCAAAATGGCAGGTCTCAAGTGGAGTCCTACACAGGTCTGTCCTGGGCCCAGTGCTGTTCAATATGTTTATTAATGATTTGGACGCTCGTATAGAAAGTCTAGTGAGCAAGTTTTCAGACAACAAAAAACTGGAAGGGATTGTGAACACAGTGGAGGATGTGAGTACAATTCAAAAGGATCACAACAGGTTGGAAAGTTGGGTTAGAGATAACAGGATGAAGTGACAAATGCAGGGTGCTACAACTCAAGAGGAATAATCAAAGATACAACTACAGATCCAGGGGACACCTGGCTGGATGGCAGCACTATAGAAAAGGACTTGGGCATCTTGGTAGATCACAGTGCAATGCGAGTCTGCAGCGTGATACAGCTACACAAAAGGCAAATGAGGTTTTGGGATGCATCACTAGAAGCATTAAATGCAAGATTCAAGTGACAATGATTCTCTACTCAGCACTGATTAGGCTTCTGGGGTACTGTGTGCAGTTCCAGGCTCCACATTTTAAAATGGATGTAGAGAAATTAGAAAGGGTCTAAAAGCAGGCAATAAAGATGATAAAGGGCTTGGAAAGCAAGTCATACAAGGAAAGGCTGAAGGACCTAGGCATGTCCAGCTTGCAGAGAAAGTGCTTGAGAGTGGGTATACTAGCAGTCTTCAAATATCTGAAGAACTGCCATAAAGAAGAGGGAAAGCACCTTTCTCTCTTGCTGCAGAGAGGACACAGACCAGTGGCTTGAAGGTGCCACAAACTAAGTTTAGACTGGATATCTGGAAAAACTTCTTCACTGTTAAAACATTGAGGCAGTAGAAAAGAAACTGTGGACTCTCCATCACTGGAAGTGTTCAAGAAGAGGTTAGACAGGCACTGGTCAGGGATGACCTAGGCATAGCTATGCCTATGTTCTACTATGAGTATTTCCCATGCTTCTGGGCTTTGCTGGTTGCCCCCACCCTGCCATTCTGCTACAAGTGTCAGGTTCTTTAAAACCTCCCACACAGGCACTGGGTGTTGGCTAGAGCCCAAACTGAGAATTTTGACAGTGGAGTGGCCAATGCTCTTGCTGGGACCAAAGCCAGAAGTTCCTGGCTAGAGGGTTTTGCCCCTCCACTCAGAGTAAGGCTGATCACCAAATTTGGGGTCAGAAAGGAATTTTGCCCCTACGTTAGATTGGTTTTAACAATGGAGATTGTTATCCTCCTCTGTAGTAGGGGGGCATAGCCCTCTACCTGAGACCTCTTGAGCACATCTTGACAACCTTTTATTGAAACAGGATATTGGCTGCTATGCTTGTGTCTGTATTGTGCCAGGGTTGATGTTAGTTTTACACAGAGTTTAGATTATAAATGGTATAGGATAGGGATGATCCTGCCTCAGGCAGGGAGTTGAACTAGATAACTTCTAGATTTTTTTAGCCCTACTTCTCTATCAGTTTATTAGAACCTAAGAATCATGGGAAAACAGGAATGGATGTGAGCAGGAGACTCTGATGAAAGGGGGCTGGGAAAGATGGAGAACAGAAAGAGGATGGAACTGGAGAGCAACAGAATGCAGCTTTCTTCAGCCCTGGATGATGAGGGTAAATGCAGATAAGAAACTCCTCAGGCAGGCAGAGAAGGGACCCCCTCCCACCATCCAAAAGTATCATTCTAAACTATGGGTGTCTATACACGTGCAGCGAGGCTGCTCCAACACACTGTAATTACAGTGCACTGGAGCAGACTCAATTAATCAAGTCTGTGGGAGTGTGGTAATTACTGAGCTCCAGCAGACTCCAGCGTCACATGTATTAGTGTCCCCGGACTGAAAAATGGCAGTGTTTTCAGCCACCATTTTTCAGCGCGGGGATGCTGATACATGAGACCCTCCAGGTGCTT
Organism: Alligator sinensis; assembly: GCF_000455745.1. Taxonomy (NCBI): domain Eukaryota; kingdom Metazoa; phylum Chordata; order Crocodylia; family Alligatoridae; genus Alligator; species Alligator sinensis. The sequence goes on from NW_005841903.1 coordinate 452,386, forward strand.
TAATTAGACCAGCTCTTAGGGTGCTCTACTTTAAAGTACTGCCTCCTCCCCCAGTCCTGAAGCACATGTATAAACACTCTTTGTGACTGAAACTGCCAAGTGTCACACAGTAATAAAACTGAACAGCCATACAGTAACTGGTGCACCTTCTATAATTGAACATCATTTTCCATGTTATTCCCTATAAGCAAGTCACATGCACATTTTCACATGATTCTATTGAAGCTAATACTACTAGTTGGATTTCAGAGCACTTACCAGAGGTTCTTATTGACGGGAATGAATCCTTCATTTTGCGTACACTTGGTTAGGATGGCCGAGATAATGCCCTTGGGGAAAGGATCAGAGACTAGGTCAATACGAGGTGATAAAGAAGAACCCATCTAATTCAGGAATCAGAGAAAAATAAAGGAAAAGGAAGAGGGATATGGGGGAAGGGACCGATGTCCATGCCAAGCTTTAAGTGTTTCTATTGATTGGATAATCAAAAGAGGCATAGCTTAACAAAGGCAGCAGCCTATTTATACGACAATGTTTGGGAGCTGACTTTGATTTGAGAATGTGATTCTTTTACATTATCAAATTTACTAAACATCATTTTTTTGCAGAAATGTTACTAGCATGGGTCACTGAACCACATAAACAAGAGCTAACGTACTGATACCCTAGATCTATACAGCTAGTATTGAAGATCTGACAAGTTGATTCAAGAAGGTACCATACCTTCACATGGCCCTGTTTATGAGTATCCAAGACCTAAGTAACTTAAGGAGCCTTCATGAGCCATTTTTATAAGTGTAAGATAGGCCTATTGAGAACTGTAACCTATTTTTCAAGAGCCCCACATACTAGATGCTTTTATAAGATTCTAGAATCACAATTTTAGCATGGAGAATGTGTGTGCATTATTACCATTTTCTCTCTCTCCTGACTTGAATATTATTAATGAAGATTTTTTCATTAATAGCATTAGCTATTTCATTAGCATAGTTTTTACTAGGGCTGTGTGAAGCTTCAGGTGCTGATTCAATTCAGAGGAGATTCGTCCCGATTCAGTGACCGAATCTCCAAAGCTAAATCAAATCAGGGGACCAATAAAAAGGTCTGAATCAATTCAGAAAAGACTCAGAGAGCTTCAATGATTCGGGCAGTCCCTGCTCACTGCAGCAGGGAGCTGGAGCCAGACTTGGAGCTGGTGAGTAGTGGGCGGGGGAAAGGGGGATGGAGGAGAGGATTAGAGTTAGGGTTAGGTTTAGGGGGGAGGGAACCATGAGGGGACACCTGCCAGGCCCAATCCCCTGCCTGCTCCCCCAGCTCCCCTGAGCACCCCCTGGCCTCCCTCACCATGGTTGCTCCACCTGCCCCAGCTCCTGGCCCTTTAAAAAAAAAAGCTTCTAGTCACTGGGTGCTACCTGGCAGGGGGGCAATCCCCACTGCTTCCCACTGTCCCACACTGCATGTGGGGGCTCTGCATGAGCCCCCTGACCCCCCCTCCCCCAGACCCCCCATGGTTGCCCCACCCACCCCAG
>NW_005841903.1:453937-460516 GCF_000455745.1 Alligator sinensis
CACAGCATGGGGCAGTGGGGGGCACTGGGGATTGCCCCCTGCTGGGCAGCACCTAGTGAATCCAGGGGTTTTTTTGGTTTTTTTTTCTTAAAGGACCAGAGCTGGGGTGGGCAGGGCAGCCATGGGGGGCTCGTGCAGAGCCTCTCATTCAGCATGGGGCAGTGGGGGGCAGTGAGGATGCCCCCCCCCCCGGCAACAGCCAAATCTCTGAATCACATTTGGCCAAATCAATTCGGGACAGTGATTTGAATCACTGAATCGAATCACTGTCCCCCGAATCTGAATCGAATACCAGCTGCTTCGCAAAGGCCTAGTTTTTACTAAAGGTGTATTAATGCCTAAGTGACAGAAGGGGTTGTATTTCTGTTAAGATAAATAAGGGTGGGTAGCTGAAGGGCCACTTAATGAGTTTTGGTGACCTGTTAAGGGTCACATCCACCTCTCTCTCTCTCTCCCCAACCTAGCTGGAGCTGTAGTTCCCCAAGATCCCTGATGCTTAGCTATGGAGCCAGATGGGGTCTTCCACTTACAGAAGGTAGGCAGGTAAGCAGGGGGTGGCGTCAGCTGTGGGCATACCAGTGCCCCAACAGAGAACCCTCCAGCAGTGTCCACAGCTGACACCGCTGCCTACCCAGTTTGGCAGAAGCTCCTACCTGGGTCCAGAGCTGAGGCTGGCAGTAGGTTCTGGGTTGAGGCCTGATTCAATGAGTTGGCAGCTGCCTGCCCATGGACTAGATCAAATATGTTGGTGGGCCAAATATGAACTGTGGGCTGTATTTTGCCTACCCCTGAGTTAAATGATCAGAAAAGAAATTAGATCACGTGAGAGCAACCTACAAAATCCATGCTTGGAAGAAGGGAAGGGGAGAAGCAATAAAATATAAATTAGGAACTAAAACATTCTAAAGTTTGAAAGCTAAACATTTCTACTTTATAAAGCACAAAGCACAATTTGGGAACTATGAAAACATACTGGGAAACAGATTAACAAATCACTGGACTATCCATCTTTCCAGCCACCCATTCCCTTCCATTGTCTGAAGCTCTGAAATTATTTTTTTTTAAACTCTGAGTGCATTTGTATCAATACAAATCACCCACCTGAGTGTGTCCCAACTGACATTAATACTGAAAAAAATCCACTATGAATATGAAGTTAATACTGCACAAAATGCTTCATAAATTTGGATATTTACAATCAATTAACTTAAGCTGCTTTGGCTAACTGATGGAGGGTTTATTTTGCTGCAAAAATCTGTGGAATTGGAGTAAATACTGCAGAACACCTGTGGAAAGCAGATTTTAATTATGATGGTAAGCAGAAATAAAGCCTGAGACATGCATATTTACGATCAAGACAGCGTGAATATAGAATTATAGTTAATTTTCTTATGTTCCTCAAAGCAGACATTCTCTCATCCTATGTGTACATAGGAAGCTGCTATCAAAAAAGCCTGGATTTTGTTTGGTGATAGCAGGAATAATTGTAATACAAATCAAAATTACTATGAATAAAAATTCCCATCAGATGTCTGGAACAAAAGTCCTATCACCAGAAAATGGAACCCCTTCTGTTCTGGAGCCCAGGGGGCTTGTGCTGGGCAGCTAGGATGGGAGCACTCCACAGAGGGAAGAATTAGGCCCTGCTTCCTAGTGCAGCTCACTGGAGCCTGGGACCAGTGACAGCTGGCAAGATGCACTAGGTGGTCCTTGTGCCAGGCAGCAAGGACAGAAACACTCCAAAAAAGAAAAGATCAGGACTTGTGTTCTGCCAGCTGCTGCTGGTGCTGGGCTCTGGCAAGATGCTGTGGGAGGGCAGGGGGAAGGGAGAAGGGGGTTGAGGGAATATGCTGGGCAGCCCATGAAGGATGAGAGAGAGCACCCCTCACCTTCTGGCCTTAGCCAGTGCAGGCACCTGTCTGTCTTCCCCAACCAAAGGGTGAACTTGACTTCCGTTCATTAAAGGTTCACTCTACACAGCTTAGAGAAACCTGCAAAGATTGGATTGATTCCCCTTTGGGCTTTTTGACTGTCTATACGTAGCTGCAGGCTATAGCCTACTTCAGGGTGGGCAATTATTTGGGCCTATGGGCCACATTGGGGATTTTGGTGAGTTGTTGTGGGCTGGGTCAGCACCCCCCACACACAACAGCTCACCAAAATTCTCTAAACATCCCCATCACATCCACTCTGCCTGTACAGGTCCCATCCCTGGCAGTAGGTATGGGGAAGACAGGCTGGGGTGCTCAGGAAGCAGGGCTGGGTGCAGAGGCAGCCAGAAGGAGCCACCACCACTGAGGCTGCCAGGAAGTAAGTCTAGCTGCCATGCTGGTCCAGCCTCACTGCATGCTCTAGGACAGTGGAACCAGCCACATGCACCGCAGCCCAAGTGAGCCCCTGTGCCTGGGCTGGGTGAGACTGAGGGACCCACCATGGGCTGGACAAAATCTCTCAGCAGGCTGAATCTGGCCCACAGGCCATATTTTGCCCATCCCTGGCCTACTTCATCAGATGCTAGGAGCATTTGACAAAGCTGCCATTCCTGCACCCCCCTGCTCTAAGTAGGTGCTCAGGGACAGTGCTCCCATCACTCATTGATGCTTATGGTATGGATTAACTTCAACCCGGATTATCAAGTGTCCTACTGCTACCATTGTAACAAAGAAGCTAGACTTGCTGATGCCAGCCAACCACAACCTCACTACTTCAGTAGCTTTAGGGCTGTTCGTTCCATTTTCTTTGCAATTTTTGGCTGCAGCTTGAGAAGGAACAAGGGAGGACATGGAGAGGCAAAGGATACTTAAAATAAATCTTAGCTGGTGTGGTGGCAGAAGGGAAGAGTTGTACCACTATTATCACATACCCTTTGTAAAATGGTAAGTCTAAATTAATTAAATAAATCAGCTGATGAAATCACCCTATAAATGTGACAGCATGCTGTAATTCACTGCAGCTGCAAGAGCGGGGAGCAGATGGAAGACGCTGGGTTTTGTCAGAGCTACGAAAGCCATTTTACTGGTCCCATTCTATTCCTTTTAAGATTACACCAAGTCCATATGCACAAAGGACCCAATTCTGCAGCTGCTCCCTTGCACAGTGCTTCCACTGTCAGGGAGCTTTCCACAAAAGGCAGGCAGCTGGAGAATTGTACCTTCTTATCTGCCTGCTCATATCCCAGTCACTCATTCACAGAGGCCAAATCCTGCTGTGTGTTACCCTGATGGCACTGAGGACACATTTGGCTTTGCGTTCTATTAGTAGTCAATTAACAAGTGGAATGATCCCCTCATTGTACACTGTATGTTAAACAGAGTACTTTTAACAAGTGTAATTGTATCCTCCCAAAGTTCAAATCTCTGTATAAATAGCAGGCTGCATTTGGTGGCACCGAGGCAGTACATTGAACATGAAATTGGCCTGCCTTTGACTGGATGGAACTGAACGTTATTAATCTGCCTGTGACCTATGCAAACATACTGGAAGGGGAGGAAAACATGCTCACTATGTCAAAAAGTATAATGTAGGTAATCAAATCATCTTTTTCTCAGGAGTGACTCATGCAAATAGGGACATTTCCTCCATGGGGCATAAAGGTTATGTGACCCTCCTGGGCTGTGCACTCAAGCTCAGATGCCAAGACAACATCTGCAAGGCACAGTGAAAGTGACTGCAGAACAGAAGTGCACTGCACCTTCCTGTCTGGGAAAGCATGCATTGATGGGCAGGACAGATGTTTACCTGATGCAAAGGTGCTGAATTTCTTCACATGGCAACAAAGTGTTCAGCAACAAATGACTTAGGAAGCTGGCATTGCACGCAGAACTACACATCGACCCACTTTATCACTGCATGGTTTATAGGGCCATACTGAAGCTAGCAGTTATTACCTCCATTCTTGTAATGCACCTCCCTGAAGGTGGCTTGGTGAACATAGATGTCAACCTCCTCTCCTGAGAAGTTTAGTGTTCACTGACTAGAATAGACCTGTTTGATAGAGGTTGGGAGAACAATCCCAGCACCATAACAATATTGAAGGCTTGACCATTCTATAATACAGCACAACCTGCATTATACAATCACAAACAGCACAGAATTCAGTTATGTAAATGAACACAAATGCTATATCTAGTTTCCCAGGCTGCTTAGCAGTATATGCCAAATTCTGCTGAGTAGGATGAAGAGCCTTCCTATTTGTCTGTGCACTTTTTAGTTGCCCTTCATGATTTGAGACATTGCCATTGTTATGATGTCATCATGAAAATGACCCAGCTATGCCCTTCACAATGGCAAGCATGATTTAATTACAGTTGGTGGTACACTCTGAAGTCCATCAATAAAAAGGAGAGGTTAAACTACAGTGATTTGGGGCTTGATGAACTCAACAAGAGTCCTTCCACTGACCTCAGTGGTTTTGGGACCAGAAACTTATTAAGGGGATATTTTATCCTGAGAAATGTCACTTTGTACTCTGAAACTGCAACCATGAAAAAAAATGTCTGAAGATGCACTGGCAGCATAGATAACTTTCAAAACAAAACTGGGGGCAAATGGGGAAATAATTCAGTAGTGTCTGCCTGAGTCTCCTGAAAGCCTAAAATGAAGAATACAGATGGATTATGTTCATTTCACAGCAGCAGTATTTGAAATTCACATCCTAAGGAGTGATAATGCTGAAGCTCAACAACAAATTGAACATCAAATTTAACAATGAAAAATACCTCTCTACTACCCACAGCAGATGAGAGGAGGGAGAGAGAGAGAGAGAGAATCCTTTTAACAAGATCTGCACAATCTACTGAGAGTGACATCTCATTTTGGTGTTGCAGAGAGGGGCTTGAGTTCTGTGGAAAGAGCTTGGAGTATAGCCAGTCATTTACTTTTTTTCCAGTCTGGATCCTGGAAGTATATCTAATGCTTATATAGCGCTTCTCATTTTCAAAGCTCTATGCCATGAATTTGCACAACATCCTCATTGTTTACAGACTGAGAAACAGGCTAAGAGAGGTAACATAGCTTTCCCAAGGTCACAGTTAATTATGACCAGGATTTGTAATAAAGTTTAGGAGTTACTGGCACCCAGCCCTATATTCAGGCCATTAGAATATAATTGTCTTTAGGAAGTCACTCTATAGCAGTGGTTCTTTTTAGACTCAAGGCACCGCTCCATAACTTGTGTGAATTGAGCAGAAGTCCATTTAAAAAATGTTGTGTGTTTATTACAGTACTCACCTCCCTGCAGAGGGGCCAGGCAGTCGGGGCGAGGCAGGGACCAGCTTGAGCCTGCAGTTATCTCCTCATACCTGCTTATGTCCTCATACCTCATGGCACCCTTCAAAACATCTTGTGGCACCCCAGGGTGCCCTGGCTGAAAGTCACTGCTCAGGACAGTAGCATGGAGCTATTCTACCTGCATATTTCACTTTCCAGTTTTTATTTGCATGAGGTGTGTCAATTCACATTACACCTGCCACTCACTAGCCTCCTGCTCTCTAATTATTTCTTTATATAGTTTGCATTTTTTGCATGTCTAGATTTATGAGACAGTAAAAGAGCAGAACTGAATTTTAATTGACAGTAACACTGCATGCTCAGAACCACAAAGCAAATGTTCTTTACATTTGATTTTACATTACTTTCCTGAACTGAGACAATTTACTGGATAAGGCTTATTAGCTTGAAACTTGGAATATTTTTTTCTTTTGTTTCTGTTTAATCCTGGTAGCAAGCAGTTCATATATCATGCTCAAGTTCGAACAGTAGTACATGCAAGAAGAAAGCGGAGCTTCTGAACTAAACATCTGCTATCAGGCTACAATCTCTATAAAAAAAGTACTAAATGACTAGAACTCTAGGATAATTTCAAATGTTTAATTAATGTTCCATAGAAAATGCTGTAAAGATTTTTCCCCTCCCCAAACTCTATTATTTTATTTGTATCAACAGCCTGGAAATATCAGGAGGTTGTGGTTAAAATGCTGATACTGTCTTGATGAAATGTTAAGCTTTCATGTAATATGAAAGGTCCCAACAGTTTGAAATCAAACCTCAGGAGAAGGGGCGGGTGGGAGGTGGGAGGGGGGACAGATGCCTTGTAATTAGAGGATGAACAGAAACAACTGTTTCTGAGGCACTTCTCCATTTCAGCCAATAATATGCAATCAAGAAAGTAATGTGAAAGTGACTGGAAGGCAACTTATTTTATGGGGCTTTAGGAATTTTTTTGAAAAGAGTATCTTATATTTATTACTGCCTGCTAAAGTGCAAGACTGTGTAGGAAAAGCTTGTTATAAATGTCTTAAGTATCAAGGGAAATGCAAAGCAGATTCAAATAGCCTGTATATAGTATTCAATACAGTATATTAAATTACAGGTAATATAAATTAAGGATTTAAAATACAGGTCCAAATTTTGTTTTTGGTTTCATTAGCTTAAATCTGAAATCACCCATCTGGTTTAAATGGAGTTACACCAGACTGACACGAGAGAAGAATTGAGGCCAAACTAGTTATTTTCTGACTCAGAGAACTGTAGCATCCTGGAGTACGGACCTTAGATTACTGAGTTGAGGAAGGACTCTTT
>NW_005841903.1:460547-479081 GCF_000455745.1 Alligator sinensis
GCTCTGGGCAGGAAGTAGGGATTGGACTACATCAGTTGAAATTATTAGTGCAAAAAAACCCCCCAATAAAACAACTTTAAATTGGAGCTTCATCTGAATTTCATCTGAATTTTAGGAAAAACTAGAAATACATATCATGTCCAGATCACATACTTATTTTCATAACAAGCATTTCTTCAGGTGTTCTGATCACCACACAATTCATCAGGTGTCTTACAATTCCTTCTGTTTGTGATGATTTCCCCCAAGAAACACAGGGGCTCGTAGTAAACATGGTGGGACATTCTGTCTTCAGTTGGTGGCTAGAACATATCAAGAGGTTTACCATCCTTGTGCCTCTGTCCTTTAGCTCAAAGACCCCAAGGCCATGGAATCAGTCTCTATAAAAGAGTGCATCTGAGGTATCACAGCATCGTGTTACTTTAACAGTAAAAATTGAGACCTGTTTTCTATCCTTCATGAAAATGAAGCTTGGGATTTTTCTTACACAAAGTATTGTTTTAATACTGATTTAGAAGAAAGTGCGTCATCCACTCAATCACCAGAATTACTTCCTAGGATTTTCTCCCACTGATTCTCCTTACAAGGAAATGACTTTGCTTAGTAGCAGATATTTGTGAAGAGAGAAGACCCCTGAGGTCTGTCTATAAAAAAGAATGGCAACTTATTCAGGAATCAACATTCTAAATGGTGCACATATTTATGGTTCAGTAGAAAGCGAAAGGCCATGGTTCATTGGTGGGGTTGGGGAAACACACACTGGTCATACAAATCAGCCTTAAGGCAAGCAATAAATAGCCACTGAAGCTTTAGATCACAAGAGCAGCTCAAAATGACTGAATGACATTAGATAATTTGGCACACAAGAAGAAAAAAAACACTAGTTTGGAGTTGCCTTTCTACCTTCACATAGGAGAAGCTGTAAGCATGCCTTAATCATTAAATTTATTTGATTTATTTTTAATGAAAATGACTAATAACTCTAAGTTAAACAGCTGAAGAACACTATATGTAGTTTAGAGACTGCTTGGCAAAAGGCATAATTCTAAACATCTCTATTGTAACAACCTGTAGGTTCTGCAGGTTGGAACACAAGCTGTAGTGGAGATGGGAGATGATTTGGAGGGCGATACCAGGAAGCTCTATGTGTCATCTAGGAATGCATGCCTGGCCAGCAGACAAAAGAAAATATGATTATAGTAGATTATTACTCCAATTTTTCAGAGGTGGACAATCTAGGGGATACTCCAATAAGAACAGTAATCAAGAAGCTGAAGGCACCTGTGACGGCCAGAACCAAAGAAATTAATAAGCAATATATATGTGCTTCTTAGAGGCATTTGGAATTTTTGTCTAATATACAACTTGCAAATTTGTAACCCGCAAATGTAACTTGTAACTGTTGGTGAACCTAACTGTGCCTCAAAGATAAAGCTACAGTTGTAAGTTTAGCTGACCTAATAGGTTTTTGCTCAGAATTCAGGCTTGATAAAAACTCGATTCAAACACCTAGCCCACCCAGCACATTCCAGAAAAGCATGTCTCAAAAAAAGCATAGTGAGAGGAATCTAAAGGGGTTGGATTTAGGTGGAGTAATGTTAATTTCAAACCTGAAGATGCTGCATTGTAATTTGCTTATTGGATAAACCCAAGTTTGGGTAGTAACCTTTTATAATAATTTTTAACATCTTTTAATCCCATAGGGTAACAGCTATAAGGCAAGATTGTGAGTGGCTCTAAAGCCAACAGATTAGCATAAGACTAAGTATAAAAAGTGCGTGCCTCAGGTGACCAGCAGGAAGGAGGGAACAGAATGGTCACTGCTGTTCCACACCTGGACCCCGGACTCCCCATGTGAGTGAGGATCGGATCCTGATCAAGGGACTTTCCCCAGTAATCCCTCTGACAGTGTTGATCGGGGACGCCTGACTTCGTTGGAATCACCTGGTGTGCACATGGCATTGAGGGACTATCGATAAGTTGTCAACCCATGTCTGTCTATTTTTTGTTTTAAACAGCCAGTGGCTGATACCCTCACAGTGCCCAGCTGGCCTGCGAAAGATTGATCTATCTGTTGTTATTATCTGTTGTTATTATTTACAATTAGCTCTTTAAAACTGCATTATCTGCTTATTGCATTTATCTTTCTGTTAACTGTTGTGTGTATGTAAGCTATAATAAATTTGCCATTGCTTCACTCTTGAACTCTGCCTCCTTGATCCTGAACCAAACAGACCAGTGGCTGATACCCTCACAGTGCCCAGCTGGCCTGTGACAGGCACCCTTTACCAAGTATGGCATACCCAATGCCTTGTATTCAGACAATAGGACACAATACACAGCCAAGGAATTCAAAAGACTTAGCACAAAATGGGAGTTTGAGCACAAGACTTCTTCCCCAGGGCACTCAGTTGCAGAAATGGAAGCTTAGGTTCGATATCAACATATGTGAATGACTATAGCACCTAGGAGGCTACATGTTGGATTGGCAGTGAAGGCCCAAGGTAGGCTATGTGCTAGCAACCTCTGGCCACAAACAACTAGACTGAAACACAACTATACAACTGTTCCCTGCCCCCCTTTTTTTTTTTTTCTTACAAGGAAAGATGTAATAACCTGAAACACAAATTATAGGGGGAGTATTTGAGGGTGACATCAGGAAGCTGTATGCACTTGGAGAATTTTGCAATAACTCTGAGCATACACTGTGCCTCATGGTTGCAGGCAGCAGCATCAAGCACATGACTTCTAATAATGATGTGAGTTCTTGCAGTCCAAATGGTGTCCCTTTATTATTGCACAATCATCTGTTAGCCTGTCTAAATGTAAGCTCTTTCTATACAATGCAACTTGACCTCACTCTCACTTAAAACAGGTGGCAGTGATGACTATCTTATTAACATCCCATGAATTTACTCATCATTACAGTAGAAAAACAATGGGATCATATTTACAGCAAAAGTCACAGCTGTCACAAAATGAAATTACATTTGATTTTGTTTCATGGCAATGTTCATTAGTGACATCTACTCTAGAAGGGCAAGATCAGCCAGTAAGTATAATGGCAGGCCCAGAATTCACTTCAGCAGCACAAAACAGGCACCTCAGCAAAGGACTGCAGGCCTCTTCTATTGGACATTTTGCATATGAATAATAACTAACGCATGTGAATGGGGAGCATGACAGGTTTAATTTGTTTTGTAAGCAGTATATTGTCCCTGACTCATTCTGCTCTTCAAATATGAAACCCATGTGATGTGAAAATCATAAAATAGGAATATTTAACTGGCAAAAAATACTGGCCAGAAATGTTATGCTGATCGCCTGAGTGAAAGATGTAAATGCTATGTGGACATAAAATACAGGTATAGATAAACACAGGCCATAAAAAAATGTAGTCAGTGCCTGTATCACTTCAGATTTTCCCCCAAAACAGTTCCAAATAGTTTGGTTTAAAAAATAAAGTCTTTATACCAGGACAAATTTTCTTACAGGTCTCCAAATGGCCTGTACTAATTTATGTATATAGGACACAAAAAATAACTACAACCCCTTAATTTCTTTCACTTATATAAAGGCTTGTCATGTTGTTTTAAAGTAGGACAAAGCACTTAATCTACATTAGGATACACCTGAAATAACTTATTTTATTACCAGGGTAAATGATATTTGTGTAAACCCAGCTATGCACTGAAGACTAGCACTGTCATGGCTGTAGCAAAAACAAAACAAAGCAAGCCCCAGTAAGAACATTCAAGGACATAGGCCATTGTACACAGCTGAATACATTTCGACACTCTTATACAAGAAAGATACAAATATGTAAAGTATTTACAAATAAAATAAGAACTCCCTTGTCGGCCCTCTATTTATGGTACCAGAAAAAAAGGCAAAAGGGCACCTAAGTCGACCAACCTACTGGGCAAGCATGTTTTCCATAGCCAACATCCACACACTGATTACAAGCCTGGCTACCTTAGACATCACAGCCTGAAGGGCCAGGTGCATATTTACAGTTGAACTGACTGGACAGCAACCTACAGTATGAGTCCTAAAAAGAGCTTCAATTCTTACATCTTGAGCTGCAGCAAAGTGCTGTCACTGTTCCCTAACAATGTACAATACAAAGAAAACAAATTTAATGAGAAATTTTTCAACAATTACATCTTTTTTATGAAATTTTACAATCGGTCACAGAAGAATGCCAACCAGCTGAATGCCTGGTTTAAAAAAAAACAAAAAAAAACCTGTTTGAAAAATTTGATTTGGAACAAAATTAAGAGTAGATCTAAAGATGGAAGACACTTTAGGGGCAAGTCTAGCAGACCTACACATTAAAATCCTTCTGGGAGTTACAGCAATAAATCTGACACAAGAGGACTGTGACTGGTATGCAATGAAAACACAACAGAAATGGAAAACTGCTCGTGAGCAGGGATCTGGGTTTTCCATTCACCATGGGAAAACGTGGAAAAATGCAGATCTTCTCATTTTAAGGAGAAAAACATGGGAAACAGAGGGCTTCCCCCTATGGACTTACAGGGTTCCAGCCTGCAAGAGGCTGGTGGGGAGCTGGAGGAGGGTGATTAGGCAGGGGGTGCCACGTGCATTTGCGTGCACCCACATGCACGTAGCAGCTAGGCAGCATAGAGAGCAGCTCCCACAGCTCTCTCCAGGTAAATCTGGGGGAAGGGCTGGGATTGAGGTCCCTATAGTGAGGGAGGGAGGGAGGGATGGAATCAGGCAGGCTGGGGCTGGGGTGCTGCCCAGCCAGGGTAGTGCACTCCTGGGAGGGGCACAGGGGGCACATACCACCCCCCGCTTTGTGTGCAGGGTCGGGGAGGGAGCAGCTTGGCTGCTGTGGGCTCAGGGCTCTCTGCCCTGCTGCCCTTCCCCTGGGGGCCTCCACAGCTCAGTGGGCAGGACCCAGCATGGCGGGGCAGAGTCGGGTGGTGAGATTCAGTGCCACCACGGCAAGGTGCCTCCTGTCTGCCTAGCTGCAGTGGGGTTGGCAGCATGGAGTTGTGCCCCCCACTGCTGCCAGGTGGGCAGGGGTTGCCGTACCATGGCAGCGAGGGGCTACCAGAAGTGGCATTAAGGCTCCCCACAGTGCCCCGCTCTGCCCTGCTACACTAAGTCCTGCCTCCTGGGCTGTGGAAGCCCCCACGGGGAGAGGCAGCAGGACAAGGAGCCTCAAACCCACAGCAGGTAGCCCGCATTCACCCCCACCCACAGGCTCTGCTCTGTTCATGGGGGGAGAAGGAGCCAGTCTCTGCACTCCTCTCCAGCCACAGAAGCTGCCAGGGCTCAGGTGCTGCTTGCGGGGGAGGGAGGGGGGCAGACCTGAGTTTTGGCTGTGTAACCCTGGCAACCTGGGGACCCTTCCGACAGGGCTGTGGCTTGGGAGTGAGGGGCAATGGCATGGGCAGGGCACCAGTATATCTGGGCTGCTCAGTGCCACAAAACGGGGGGCAGGAGGAGGGGGACACAGCCACAGCTGAACCCATGTTCTGGCGAGAAAAGGGGGCAGGGGGAGCTCTGATTTTCCATGATAAAAAACCCCAAATCAAATGACAAAATATATAGGTATTCAGAATTTATGTTATTATAGTAATTGAGGCACTGGTCAGCTTGCAAATTGCTTCAAATTGTAAATATATTAATAATACATTGTGTTCAACTGATACCTATCGTGGTGTTTAATTTTAATTGTGGAAAACCACAGATTTTGGGTTTTTTAAATCAGAGAATTTGCAAATTTTTATCAGAGAATTTGTAATTTTTAAACAGAGAAAACCAGGATCTCTGCTCATAGGACTGGTTATTATAATACTGAGATGGTGCCTATTGAAGTGATAAGAAGAAAAATGAAAGGAGGGTATGATTCGATGAGCATCCCAGACTACCCTGGAACAGCTGGGATAGCTCCCAACTGTCTTTGAGAAAGATGGGACTGTCACAGCTGGAAATTCTTCAGGTGTATGTGACAGGGCTGGTACAGTCATCATTGCCGGTGAAGGGGCACTTTTTTCTTCAAGAGTTTTTTTCTTGATATTTTTCTGATATTTTTTTTTAAATTTTGGAATTTTTTAATGTTATTGAAATGTTGATATTTGAGGGGTTTTTAAAATAACTTTAGGAGACAAGTCACAATGGACTGATTCCTTCTAAAATGCAATGCAAATTTTGCTATTAAATTGAAGGTCTCTGATGTTGAAAAATTATACCTTGGAAATATAATGTAAACTATACCTTCAACAATAATAACCTTGGTTTTCTCAGGCAATGCGCCTACATCTTGTGAGTAAGGAATATTTATGTGAGTAAAGATTGCAGGCATATGCCCTTAGGTGTTCTAAAGTAAGAAAATACATAAAATAATGTTGAAAAGAACCTGTACTCGGTCTCCATGTTTTTGTGTTTTTTGGTACAGCCTTTAATGCTATGCAGTTTCTCAAATTAAACACATTTGCTACACAATATGTGTGTGTATTAAGTCAGTTAATCATTTATTATTATTATTAGTCAAACCATTCACTGACTTCATTCCAACATCACGCAATTCATTAAACCATCATAGTAAACTAGGATCACAGTGGTTTTTTATACCATGTGAGATGCAATTGTGGGGTTTTACAATATTCCCCTATTCTTGAACCTGTATATTAATTTTGATGTCATATATCTTTCTATATCTTTATTGTTTTTCACTATTTTTTAACACATAGTATAATTATTATACTATCAGCATTAATGCTTTACATATATAATAGATGACTTTTTGTTTGAAAAACAAACATCTTTGAACGGTAATTTGATATTATAAAGGTTTCTTATAGAAATATATTTTTTGCTTTCTGATTCAGCTTTGTGATAGTTCAATTCTATCGTGCAAGAGAGACACTTTAACTTAGTATGTAAAAGGTTGTTAACATAAGACAGGAATTGTAATAGTGAAACAGCATTTCTCAAAATCTACAGGAAGACCACATACAAAAAATAAAGGCACTGTCTGACCAATTATCACTTCCACCTGGCCTCTACTGCATCTACCATGGCACAACAGTCTCTTAGTATAGCTAATGGGCACTTCACACTTCATAAAACAAGGGATTTCACGTGAAAGGTAACAGAAACTGCTACTCTTCACTACGAATAGAAGGACTAAGAAAGAAGGTAGATATTTTGAAAAACCACATTGTCACAATATCCGCTTTATTTTCAGTTATATTCCATGTTGGCAAATTAGACAGAAAAATAGAATCGGAAGGTACTTCACAGAGGCATGCTCTGGTTTTACACAAAAGTTCTGAGAGTTGCCTGTCTGCTAGGAAGTTCAGTTTGGGGGCAAAACAAACATAAAAAATGAGAGTAGGAGTCAGAAGACTTTGCACCTATTCTTCCTTCTATATCAGTGTAAACCAGGAATGATTTCACTGAAGTCACTGGAGGTACACAGACAAAACAGGAAGATAAGTAACTAGACCTTTTGTTTCTAATCCTGATTCTGCCATGCATCTACTGTGTAATTTTGGAAGAATTATTTAAGATTTCTCTACCTGTATCTCAACTGAACGACACAGGAATATCTCAAATAGCTCAGGCACCATAAGCAGTAGGACTATATTAGCCCAGATAATTAGTAGGGTAAAGAACTGTATTAACACAGCTACATTGCTTCCAGCACATGACCTGGGTTAGAATTTATCTCTAGTATCTCTACCCACTACAGCATCATACAATGTAGACATACTCTGTCTTAAAAGTGTTCATATCAATATTAACAGATAACTGCAGATCAATCATTCCACCCTAACTGAATGGAACTTGAGATAGAAAAGAGCTATGGCAACTTCATAAACTTTGTGGCCTCTCAGTAAGCTGGACCTGCTGACAACAGGTCACTTGTCATTTAACAGTAAATCTGACTGGTATATGCAAAAAGAGGTATTCCCACAAGATAGAGAAGATTCCTGTGTCTAAACATTACATTGGTGCTGAAGTTCTGCTAAGAATATTGTGACAATTACTTATCTGTAAGCAGCTTGGGGAAGCAGCATTGTGTTTTCTAAGGTGGTTGCAGTATAACTCTGATAACCAATTGAGGCATTTTACTAGAAGGCTAGAGAAGCAGCATGCAAGTGGTTGGGTCATATTTAGATGAATATGACTAGGTTTGCCTAATTTTCCATATATCAGCAGATTAGAAAACCATGATTCCTATGATTTTCATGAACTCTAACAACAGCTACCTGTTGTTTTTGCAACATTCATGGAAATAGTCTGTGTGGTTTTCTAGGAAAGGAGGTGATCTCACCCCGGGACTTACCAAAACCAATGAATTTTATGCAAACTTTCACCACACATTCTATAGGCACTTTTATAAAAATGTACACAAAGTGCTATATAATAGAAAAAATATTGGCTTTCTGTCATCAAAACAAACAGGCCAAGACATTTCTAAATCATTTAAAAAACAAGAAGAAAGTTTCCTCTTGAGTAAGGAATAAGAGTAGTTTATTTGTAAAACAGTTTAAAATATATTACCAACTTCCCCTGACAGGCTACATTTTGGGTCTCTTGCATCTTGTGAAGCTTTTGATCAATGGCTTGGAAATTTTCCTGCTTGCTGCAGTCAGTTTTGCCTTCTGGTCTCATTATATCACGGCTGGGCAAACACCAATTTCCAGCTTGTCACCTATCGCAATGGCCCCATTCTCTGATGGATGGGGTTTTGATAAATGTTGATAGGCTTCTAAATAGAGTGCCAGATTATGTGTGGGATGATGGCAACCAGCTCAGCCAGGATAAGAATGAGAGATAGAAAACACACCAAACAAATCTGGGGAAGATACAAAATCACCACAAGTAAATTTACCAAGTTCTTTCAATAGCAACAGAACCTCAGCAAGTAGAGCAAGTGAAAGACAATTTGCTAATGTAATGTATTAGGCTTAACTGTAGAAACAGTAAATAACTTCCAATGAGCAACTGAATATGTTCAAAGAACAATATAAATAGAAGGGAATCTCTAATGAAATTTAGAAAAGTATATTTTTTTTCTTACAAAGTCATTGCTTGCTTCCTTTTGTCCCAAGCTTGCTTTCTTTTCCGTTTCTTCCTCCTACTACTGTAACCCTATTCCTTCTACATCATGATCTTCTTTGCCCTAAAACTCAACTTATTCAGCCTCTGAATTGAGTAGAAAGTGAAGCTGGTGACATGTTCAGATAAAATAATTAATTAAGGAAGTGATCCCTTACTTGTATGTTAGGTTACATACAAGCTCCTTTTATGCTAAAGATCTATCTCCAGTTTTTCCAGTTCTACATTTCCATCCATCCTGTCCCTGAAGCATAGAACACTGTCAAACTGGTCCATCAACCACTGTTTCTCCAAACCCCACCCCAGCAACTGTTTCTACTGCAATGTCTATAGTAAACAGAGACATTGTTTATAGGGACTACTAGGTGGCTACCAGGGGCTTTTTGGTGTTTCTTTAGCTTATTTATTTTTCCTTTTTTGTTTTTAAAGTATAACTGATTTAAAACTCACTGGCTATGCACATTTCTGGACCACCTGGGTGAATGTTTTTATTAGTGTTTGCTCTGCCCTCACTCTTTAGTTTTCTTTCAATTGCTTCTTGTAGTCACTACCTATATGTTGCCCTTGAATTAAAGCCACAATGCATAACAGCATCTACAATAACTCAAGCAGCTTGCTCTGGGTTGGTGGGATTCCAGTTATCACTATTACAGTGCATCATTCCACAATCCCTTTAAATAACTGCTGATTAAAGCAACGAGGAAAAGCATCAGAAGAAAGGAATAGCATTGCATAAGAACAAAACTTATTTGGTCATGCACTTCTGTTATAACTTTAATGATACCTGAACAGCATTTTTTTCTTTTAAGCTCAACTGCTGTCAGCATTAATCAGGCAATCGTCTTTTACTCTGCAGTAAACAAGACTGTATTTAGAACAATGCCAACTGATTATTTTTGTAACTGAACATTCAATTGATTTTTTAAACTGATAAATCAATTGTTTGGGTCTCATTTGAATACATCAGGAGGGAAATACAGCTTGTCAGCTCTCCTATCAGGGACTGGCTATTCCACAATCAGATCATTCTGAAATAAACAGATAAATATTTGTATACTGAAACATTTTTCAGGAGTTAACCCCATGCACCAGAAAAAGGGGCAAGTTTCTATCCTGAAAAATGCAGAAGTCACCCTCCCAGAATCTATGGTTCCAAAAACCAAACATTTGACTGGAAATCTCTCTCTCTCTCTCTAAGGAGTAACAGCTAGACATTGGAGATTCTAAAAATACATGGCTTATCATGATTCAGGGGTTCACATTCTCAAGGTTGTCTCAGTCCTCTGTATAACTAGGTGTACTAGTACCAGACCCACATTTCTTCAGATGATTTACAGTAACCCAACTGACATCTCCAGCAAGGAAATTCTAAATAAAGATGCAAAGGATAGGCCACAAAGCACAACAGTTCCTTTAGCAGATACAGTATTTGCCACAGACAGATTTTTCACAGCCTGTATGTAACTGATTTGTCAAGAAATATATCATATATGTTTGTAAACTTCCAAATTCTGTTTCTACCTGGGCTAGCATTATCCGTCAACTGGACTTACCCTCTGATGCCTGAGAATTCACATGCCCATATTCATACACCCTGCATGTGCCTGCACATAGGAACTGTATGCAACTCCAGAGCAGAATTTCTATGAGAGGAAATCCTTGACTGAGACAGTAGATGTTCTAGATTGGTCTCTATGCATAGAACACCATGGTACACAAAATATTTCCTAACTTTTCCTAGGAAAGAACCTGCTTGGTAAAATACCAATTTAGATTAAAACAAACTATAATAAAACAAGTATCATAGAAGACCTGCCCCTTTAAATATTATGTCAAACATTGTCTTCTGGGTCCTCATGGAAAAAATATATTAGTTTTTTGAAAACTCTTGACTATTGCCATTTTTTTTTTTGTTGCCTTTGTTTTGTTTATGACCCTGACACTCATTTCTCCTTTACAGATGAGTGGCTGAATATCAAATGCTATCCTTGATTAAGTTTTTAAAAATAGAGTCCTTCATCTACTAATCAATAATTTTTGTTGTATGCTGATGCCACACATTTTCTTGGCAATTTGTTTTATTCATTGCCTACTTCTCAGATGATGTTAGGAGACCAGTTTCTATTGCCAGATCACTACCAATTTCTTGTCTGGTCTTGTACAGCTCAGTTAACCTCTCTGTACCTTCAGCTTTCCCCACCTGTTAAACAGGGAAGATGATTCTTACATTTCTTCATATAATCATCAGCCCTAGAGTCACTTCTAAGAAATAATTACCAATTTTTTGTCTGGTTTTGTATAATTCAGTTAACCTCTCTGTGCCTTCAGTTTTCACCATCTGTGAAATAGGGAAGATTATTTTTACATTTCTTCATAAAGTGTCCTGAGATCCTTGCATGAAAACAATGCCTAAACATTATTGCTATCATCATGGTATCTGTCAAAATGGAAAATAAATCCATCACTAAGATGGGAACTGAGAACAGCCCAGCTCAAGAGTGAACCAGACAAACCAGTTCTGTTTAGTCCTCCTGCAACCACTGATATTTCTAATGCAAATTTACAACCAGTGGGGCATCTGCAACTTCTATGTCAATATTAAGACATTATAGTCAGGAATGTCTTTATCACAATGGCAGAGGATATCTATTAGCTTAAAAAATATGAAGAGCTAACAAGGACTTTCACATTCTTAGGTTCAGTAAGATGAAGATAGTCTATGTTATAGTGGAATGTGCAGTTCCAGGGCTACCAACATGCTAAGAAAGCCCTGACTGATAGGCTAGCAGCACAATGGAATGGGCTGTCACTGAAACAGCTTTTGGCATTAGTAACATTCTCTTTCACTGTAACATAGTTGAGTTGACATAGTCTATTTAGTTCTGCTTTTTAATAGCATTCCAGGGAAAACAAGACAGTCACTGAGCCAGGGGACCGCCCCCATCCGGCGTGCTCTCCAGTGCACCTGGAAGTGGACTGGAAGTGCTTCTGGTCCACTTATGGGTCTACCGCCAAGTGCACTGGGTCCCACACTTCTATGGGACACTTCATGTGTCCCAGCATTGCAGCATTCACAAGCCCACCTGCTACATAGAGGTATGTAGAAAAAACATTTAAAGCTCTGTCTATGTCTGAATCTCCAAATCTTTCAAAATTGATTTGGAGGGTTCCGATTCAGTTTGAAGAGATTAAAGGGTCCTCTGATTTGATTTGGAGACTTGGCCACCAAATCAGGCCGAATCTCCACCAAATCGAATCAGAGCCTGAAGCTTCACACAACCGTACTAAAAATATCACCTCTTGTGCACATTATAGAGCCTACCAAAAATATGCCTCTTCAGTCTGGAATACTTATATGTGTGTTCTATGTAGTTTGTGATGACTACGTGTTAATTCATTTACTTTTGGGGGCTGAAGTACTTTATTCTTAAACAAAATTGGAGATGGAACAAAATGTCCATTTACTACTGCCATTTCCAATAGTCCATTCAAACTAATGGACTATTGATAATTTCCACTTCTGGGTTGCTTTTCTATGTAATATATTTATCTCAGAAACATGCACCAAAATTTAGCCTTTGACACTCAATTTTTTATATATCCTTGTCATTCCTACCCGATTTATCATCAGCCTAGTGGAGCTGTATGACAGACTAGATAAAATGTACACTGCAGCATTATGGAAACAGGCAAAATAGGAAACATTATTTAGTTTTGAGATAGAAATCATGATCCACTTATACCAAAGAAATGTGTTTGATTCAGCACTTTTCTTTAGTCAATATTTCATTTTCATAATGGAATAATGAGCATTACAATTAATCCATGCCTAAGTAATTATTATTTTCTGAGCTGTAAACCATACTCATTGCATCATGTGAAGAAATGCTATAATTTGTATTCTATGCATAAAATGGACTGCAAAATTATATTCTTGGAAAATTCAAAGATCATAACTCATGAGCCTAAGTAGATGATATTAAAGTTAGAATCTTCAACTTAAATAAATCAATAAATAAAAAGTCAATGCCACAATTAAGTACTTGATTTGCTAACTTAACATCCTTCTAATGGAGATTCGTTCTTCCCCATCTAATATTTGGAAAATGGCATGCCTGTTACATTATTACAAAGTTTTTTTCAGGATGTGTGCCTGCATGCGTAAATATATACATACATACACATGTGTATACATTTGTATCTATATGCAGGCATATACACACAGAAGCAGATATACTATGAAAGTGAGCTTTAGAATATTTTAATTTCTGGTTAATTACTTTTCCTCACAATCCTATTAGGCTGCTGTTCAATTTAGGTACATGCACTGATATGTTCTTCAGTCATTTCATGAGCGTTGATGCTACAGAAAAGTACAGTTGGCCTTATGGTATATACAAAAGGCATTATCTGAGTTAAGTTAAACATCAGATAAAATGTTATGTCAGGTGGAAAGATCATGCACAAAGGTAATCAAGAAATACCTGTAAAAATTGAGAGAGATCAAGGAGGGAAACAAAGAAAACATCCTCTAAATTGCTAATGGTTGAGACAAGGTGGGAGAGCAGCCAAATATAACACTTTGCTAATGGAAATAAACACGTAGAGGGGAGCTGAAAGTCACCTGCATTTCGTCTCTCATCAAGGACCTTACATGCATATGAGGATGGGGAAGGGCCTCCCATCTGGGTGATTCACCAAGGCCTATCCATAGGAGCTGTCTGTATGTCCTGCAGCACAGGAACTGATTCTCTTATGTTGCCTTAGGGGTGTGCAGGTCAAAAGAGGAGCAGGACTGGAAATGTTCTCTGTGCATTTGGAATATTTCAGAGGGACAGTCAGCTTCTAAGATGGTGAACCTCTCTGGACGTGCCAAGTCTCAGGGCTCCAGCATAAAGGCTCAACTAAGTCTCATAAAATAACATTCAGACACTGGGGCCTGTTGAAATCAAGGCACACTTTGTCATTGGCTGAAATGGATACAGACTGTCTAAAAGCCTACACTAACACTCGCCTCCGAAACTCTAGAAGTGACTTCAGAGGGAGGAGGTCACAAGTTGTGGCAAGCATCAACCACAATGTTTTCCACAGCTGATAATGTTAGATATTTGGCACAGCTAACATTCTTCCCAAGTGAAATGCACAGGCATTTGCCTGAATGTGGCAACAACCTACACACACACATGGCAAGTTGTAAAGAAAGGCGTATAGCTTTTTGGATGAGTGTTAGGAAAAGAATGTGATGGTAAAACTTTCATCAATTGGGCCAAATGCTTTAAGCTGCAAAAATCAAGTAAAATATTTTGATAACTGGATGTGATATATGATTAAAGGGGTTAGGAATCAGAATTATTTTTAATAAAAATATATGGGCTTTGAGTCATATTCATTAAAACAAAATGAAAAGATGGTTGCTTCAAAACATACAGAACATTTTGTTCTCTTGCTAGCTCATACTTCAAACTGACCTCAATACATATGCAACATAATTATGTTTTTCCAATAATATACTCTCTCCCCTGACCTCAGGAAAAAGGACTCCCAGTGGAGTCTCATGTATATGGATATGAGTATTATCCATGGAGCTTAGACCTCTTGCTTTACTCAGTCAGAACTGAACACTTCTGAATTATGAGAAAGTTTGGATCCAGTTCTAAACTTTCCAGCCCAAGCTCTTTCCTTATATAAATACTTTATTTCCCTAGTTAGAAATTTCTCTTGCATGATTAACTAGGTGCTGAAGCCTGCTGTATGGCAACAGTAGGCACCACAGTTATTCTATCCGTATAAATATGAGTAAAGTACAAGACTGACAGTATGAAGGAAGCTCTGGACATTGCATCTGCATAGCTACTGAATGCCCAGGTGGCTCCAAATGAAACCCAGTATAAAGCATGGGTAGTTTTCTGGGTGCTGTAGCTGGGCTGCCATGGCAGATCCAGAAAGGATAGTGAGGTTGACAGAGGCTCATCTTGAATGTTCCCAGTACCATGCTGCTGCACGTGTAAGCTCCAGCACAGAAAGTAGTAGAGCTACCTTAAAGTAACTGTGCAGATGGGCTCCTAATTAAGGCAAAGCTAACTGAGCTCAGGTGCAGTGCCAAGAGAACTGCTATTGCTTCTATTCCAAAGATCCTGCATGCAGAGTCAGGGTGCATCCAGGAGTACAGTCACACCTCCCTTTGATTCCTTTTCTACCCAAAATTTAACACCAACTGCCCAGAAGTGGCATTTCTATTCAGGTGGCACTGAGGAAGACATTTGACTTCATGGCTCATTATAATTGATTTAATTCCTGCTAATCACTCTTCACTCCACTGGTGTTTACAACCCTCTTTCCTTTTTAATGGTTTTGATGTTCCATTTATCAGGCCATCTTTTCTTCCGCTATTTTGCTGTCTATTAGCTTCTCCCCTTTCACAGCTCTTCAGACTGTTTTTAGCTCTAGCTAAAAACATTAACTCAGGTGTAGAAACAACTGTCTGTAAAGTGTTGGATGCACTGTCAGGACACACAATGAGGTTAGATTTTTCTTCATGAATCTGAATAAGAGATGCACATTTAATTATAATGACTAATTAAACAGCATTTTTCATTCTATTTTGTCTAGGTTGTTGTGGTTTTTATACTTAATATATAATATGCCAAATGAACGTACATGCCAATGACGATACCCATTTTGTGCTTCAATCTTAAACTAAATAATACAGCCCGGGGCCCTTACAGATTAGTAAAGCTTTTAGTTCATTTTTAACTGAAGAAAAATGTTTTGTGCTATATGTGATGATCCACCATATCACCTGCACCCACATCCCAATCTTTTTCAAAATTCTAGACACACCCCTATGCTACCTCCAACATTTGGGAAACATGTTCAACATGCAGACCATGAGAGAGGAAGAGTGTGGGGCTGTGAACGAGCCTAGTGGAAGATTGACAGGAGACTGCAGGTGGGGATAGGGTAGGGGAGAGAGGAGACTGTGTAGAGAATTGGGTGTGAGGTAGGCTCTGGATGGCAAGAGAGAGTGAGAAGGATTAAGGTACGAGGTAGCCTATAGGATTAAAAGGACTGAGAACCACCGTCTTAAAAGATCTGAGGTCCCTGATCTGATGAGGCAGGTGGGGAAAGTGTAACAAAAGGTTGGGAAATGTGTGGCATATCTTCCTCCAGGAAGAATCCAGCTTGCAAGATGGAATTCTGAAGTATCAGACTCAGCATGCCTCATCATCCTCTAGTCAGCCTTCCTGTGATGAATTGTCAGAGAAGATGCATAAATGATCATTTCCTGGTTTATAAGAGGCACATATCCCAGGGGGAAAATGGTTGGACTAAATAATGCTTAGATGGCTAACAACCAGTCTCAAATCCAGTATCCTCACTGACCTGTAATCCCTGCATTGTACATTTAAAAGGAAGTTGCCTTAATTATTTCTAGTTTTCTAGAATTTAGTGTTATCTGTGAACAATGTAATGTATCATTGTAAAAGCATAAATACATTTAAGCAAAAGTGAACTGGAGTTACTTTGCTTTAAAATTGCATTTGATGTAGAGTAATTAGAAATATTGATTAAACTGAAGCCAGTTCACTGGAAACATGCTAATAGGCTAATAATAATGATTTGATCTTGTTTGAAAAATGGACCCAAATATTAACTGCAAAAAGGAAGGTATTAGAATTTTTACCTAATTTAAAGTCCATGTTTTCTATCCCAGTTTTATCCCAGCCTCATCAGATATGAGAAGATTTAGTTAAATAGAATATTATACAAAAATCACCCCGATAACACATAATTTATGACAGGCCTTGAAAGCAGTCACTTGTATGCTTTGGATCATTTTGAGCACGTAGAGATTTTTTTCCTTCACCAAATTACATGTACTGTGTGAGCACCAGCAGTAGTAATTAAAAATAATGAGGCCTGCTAGATCTGCTAATTCTATTATCTTTATAGCATCAGGCTTCAAGAAACTCACCAGCAAAACAGCCCAGATGAGAAATCTCTTTAAAATGCTCAGGGGTTGTTTACGGTACAATAGGGTAATCTTTCCAGCCTGAAAAATCCAAAAAACAAACAAAAAGCAGACATTAGTAGACATGTTACAGAAGGAGGCAAAGGTTAGCTGGTTGATCATCTACTCTACAAAAAGCTATTTTAAATTTTTTCCATGGGGAAATGAGGGGCAGCTAAAAATGACGGCATTACATTCCACTCCTCATTATTCCTCCGGAAGAGCTTTTGTTCCAACGTGGAGATAAGAGAGGAGTATCATTTACTTTGAATTTCTGTCTATTCTTTTATGTTACAGAATTCACTTATCAATTTTAGCTACCATCAACTTCAGTAGAAGCAATAACATTTAGAACCCTATAGGATAGTCCCAAAAGGAATTGTAAACTCAGGTCTAGAATGAGCCTTCTACTTCACTGAAACTAAAATAATATCCCATTTTCAATTATACTATAGGACTGACAAACTTATAGGTAGCAAACAATCTCTAGGTGTGCCTACTGCACCCCATTTTTCCCCCGTATCCCTATCATGCACATACCTTCTGCTGAATTTAAGCTTCAATTTAGAAAATCAAAGCTCTAAAGCCTTATATATGCAAAAACATCTTCCTGTTGTAACCCAACATCATGCCATCTTCATAGTTACAGAGGCAGCCAGATTGAAGCAATGGGGTACAGACATATAACATATTTACTCTGGAGTATGGGATGATAAAACAATATCATGGCCTTAAATTTATGGCAGAAGACAGGGTAGAGATGCTCCTTATAGAATAATTTATTCAGAGATCCATAAGCTTTCACTTCTGTCTGCTCTTAAATTTAAGGTCATGTCTATGCTAGAGAAATCAGGCATGAGAAGGAGTGCAGTCAATAGGATTGATAATATATTCATAGAGAGACTTCTTCAGAGACATGCAAATGAGAGAAGCTGTAAGAAGCTGGCAAAGTAATTGTTTAACATAACAAGATGAGCATTATGAAAATCATGTACAACTAGAGTTACATGCTATTTGCATGTGGCTGATGGCAAACTTGCCTTTTGTGCAGAGAAGTTCAGAAAGGACACTCAGGAAAGTAATATCATATATTACCACTGTACTGTGGGATGGCACATGGAGAATGATGTTCACATTGACATTGAATTGATAGAGTCACACCGTGGGGAACTATGCAGATAGTTTTGCTGGTAGCAGGTATCATTCAAAGAACAGTTGCCACACCTCAGTACCATGGGAGTGTGTATGGGCAGACAAGTGGTCTGTTATAAGGACAAAATACTAGTAAGGCATGTTTAATTTTTCTAGAACTTCTGCACTTGATTTGAAATGCAGTCCAGACAGGGCCAACATGAGTGTAAATTACTAAGCAGAAATGAATGTCTTCACTTTCTATGTGAAAGGCAAAGATTTCTTAG
>NW_005841903.1:479091-479626 GCF_000455745.1 Alligator sinensis
GAATATTAGGGTATGGAAAAATGAATATTTTGTGATGACATCAGGAGGGAGGAAGGGGGCTGCTGCCGCCTAGGGATATGTAGCAACTGTTATGCTGTAACTGTTATGTGTGAAGGATCCTGTCATGAAACAAGAGAGCTAGATCTGTCCAGTTTTGACCCTGAATAAAGCAGGGGTAAAGCTGAAGCAGTTTTGCTACACTGGTATCACTATACAATCATGCAGACACTAACAGAGCAATGGGTGTCAACCAGGGTGACACGAGAGCCTGCCAGATATGTCACAATATTGGCATTGCCACTGCTTGTATGGGGTGAAATTGCCCTGTACACCTGTTTACAGCTGGCATCCTGAATCAGAATGACACTCCTGCCTGCATAATGTACTGTAGGCAGGCAGTTTTCTCTGGCTGCTACTTGTCAGTTTGGCTCTAACATGCCTCCCGAAAAGAGGTACCTGGTGTGCGGGCCGGCTCCCGGTCCCGTCCTCACCGGGCGCGAGCCGGGCCCGTCTGTGTGCACGCGGGCTGTGGCCG
>NW_005841903.1:480142-539495 GCF_000455745.1 Alligator sinensis
CGGCGGGAAACACTTTTCTGCACGCGGGTTCTCCATAACAACAGAACACTCCGTCGTGCAAAAGAGCTGCAATTCGGCGGGAGCATAATTTAGCGGTGCTGAAGCACACACAATCAAAAAACCCACAACTTTGGGTTGTGACACCTGGAACAGTTCTATCTGCCCTGGATCCCTCTGCATCCAGGGGACAGCATGCCAGTAGGACCAGGAAGGGCTGCAGTAAGTTTACAAGCTCCTTACACAGCTGCTTCCCAATTTGGTTCTGCAGGAGGCATGCAGCACAGTGGGGAGAATAAAATATCTAATTAATTATCTAATAATATCTAATAAATTAGGTCTAGTTAATTACATTAATAACTTATACTGTTTATATTATAATGTGAAAAATGTATTTACATTAGTTTTTAAAATATGGGGCTACAAAATTTTGGAGGGGTACCTTGCATCTAAAAAGGTTGAGAACCACGGAGTTGGAGCCTAGTTGCTGCTACAGCGTCTGGAGCGCTAGCTCCCCCTCTCTTTTTGAAGCTGTTACAGGTAGGGCTGTGCGAAATTTTGCCACCAGTTTTCTTTTGACATTGTTTCGACATGTTTCAAGGTCAAAACAGCAAATTGAAATGGAACAGCTATAGTCGAAACATCCTCAAAACAAAATGAGTCAAGTCAAAGCGTTTTGCCATTGTTTCGACATTTTGCCCATAGGCTATAATGGGAAAGGACAAACCAGCCAATAAATTTGACATGGTATGATTTGGATGAACCTTGCAGGAATGGTAGCCCCTTCTGAGGGCACAAAGCCTGCCAAGTTTCAAGGAGATAGGTGCAGGGGGTCCAGGGAAACTGCACCTCAACGTTTTGAAAGCAAAACTTGTATCACTTGTACGTGTTAAGCCACAGTGGGGTCAAAACTGCAGGCATGCCAGCCCCTGTGGAGGCCACAAGTCCTCCTAAGTTTCAAGGAGATAGGTGCAGGGGTTTGGGGGAAACTGTACCTCAAGCTGCGGACAAGCAAAACTTGTGACATGGGTGACACTGTTTGGGTTAAGGTACAGCAGGGTGAAAGCTGCAGGCCTGTTAGCCCCCGCTGAGGCCACAAAGCCTGCCAGCTGTCAAGGAGATAGGTTCAGGGGCTTCTGGTTTCTGGGGCCCTGCACCTCTAGCTGCTGACGGGCAAAACTCGTGTCATACATGCTTGTGCAATTGCATCTGTCTTGGGGCATGGGGGGGGAAAACTACTGCAGACCTGGCTTCTAGGCCCTGCTGCAGCCACAAAGCCTGCCAGCTGTTAAGGAGATAGCTGCAGGGGGGTTCTGGGTCCCTGCACCCCGAGCTGCTGACAGACAAAACTCGTGACATGGGTGCTTGTGCAACCGACTGCCTCTGTCTTGGGGCAGCAGCAGTTCCCGGCTCGGTATTGATTCTTTCCTCACCTTAGTCTGTGGTTTCATAGGTGTTAATTCTTGCTCATTAACTTGTTATCGTTGCTAGCTATTGTGCATTGAGCTGGTCCCTTTAGTGAATCATGATTGATTGCATAACACAGTAGCTAGCTAGCACAAGCACCCATGTCACAAGTTTTGCCTGTCAGCAGCTAGGGGTGCAGGGCCCCAGAACCTAGAACCCCTGCACCTATCTCCTTAGCAGCTGGCAGGCTTTGTAGTCACAGCAGGGCCTAGCAGCCAGGCCTACAGTAGTTTTCCCGCTCCCCCTGTGCTCCAAGACAGACACAGTTGCACCACCACCCATGTCATGAGTTTTGCCTGTCTGCAGCTAGAGGTTCAGGGCCCCAGAACCTAGAACCCCTGCACCTATCTCCTTGACAGCCAGCAGGCTTTGTGGCCTCAGCAGGGGCTAGCATGCCTGCAGTTTTCACCCTGCTGCGCCTTAACACATACAATGTCACCCATGTCACAAGTTTTGCTTGTCCTCAGTTTGAGGAAAATTTTCCCCAAACCCCTGCACCCATCTCCTTGAAACTTGGCAGGTTTTGTGGCCTGAGCAGAGGCTAGCAGGCCTGCAGTTTTGACCCCACTGTGGCTTAGCACATACACATGACATAAGTTTTGCTTTCATGATTTTGGGGTACAGTTTCCCTGAACTCCCTGCACCTATCTCCTTGAAACTTGGCAGAATTCATGCCCTCGGAAGGGAAGGAGCTACCATTTCTGCAAGTTTCATCCAAATCAAGCCACAATGACAAAGTTATAGGCGGTTTTGTCCTTCCTCATTATATCCTATGGGCGAAATGTCAAAACAGTTTTGCCATTTCTACCCTCTTTTGACAGAATAAAATGGAACAGCTGTTTCAAATTGAAACAAAATTAAAAATGAAATGCTGTTCTGTCAAAACGTTGAAACACTGGTCGAAACAGAACGTTGCTATTTCGCACAGCCCTAGTTACAAGTACATATGTGTCTATACCCTGAGTCTTATTTCAAAACAGAGCGATATTTTGTCTCCTAATGAGCATGCGCTGGTGAAAGAAAGAGATAACTTTGACTTATTAAAGCCCTAAAGCAACTTAACAAGGAACTAGAAGAGGGGATCCCAAAATTTTATTCAGGGAGGGCCACTTAATGGGTGGAACATCAAGCTGCAGACAAAATGCACCTTTAGTGCAATAACAATATGCTATGACCTATATACATAAAATTACAATAAGGAGAATCTGGTATCATTGCTTAATTCACATTTGAGTGGGACTTATGCAGACTTTATTGCTGAGGCAACCTGAGTTCAAAATTTGTTGTTGTAATGCAGTTGAGGAAATATGGCCATTGGTCATCAGGGATGGTATGTGTGATCAAAGAAACTGTATTCACAACCAGCTTACTAAGTCTATTACAGAGGACAGCAATTATCCTTAACAATAGATGATAGGGCAGCCAGTAAGTTTTGTCAGTTAGTTACTACTGAACATTCAGTGGCAATTGCCTCAATAAACAGCTGGTTCTGCCAAGGACAGGCACCATTAAAAAAGTCCTTTTGTGGGCCACATACAAACATTTCTTGGGTCACAAGGATCTGGTAGGCAGCACTTTGGGAATGTCTAAGGAAAAATAATGTCCTCCAATAAAGAGTGCTGGCATTAAGTTGGAGCATATAAAGCGAAGAGGCATCTTAAAAACCTAGCTAAAAAGAAGAGTTGGCAGGAGTTCTGATTGCAGACAACCATCTCTCTCCTAGATATTTGTGCACTTTGCTTTGAGACTGATTCTGTCTACTGCTCACACTGTATCTTGGGATGTAGCTAATAGAGGGCACCATGCAAGTCGTGTTCAACAATACATATCACTGGGCTAACACACAACAAACCTGATGCTTGTTTTCTTTCTCTCTCTCCCTCCAAGAGTAACATTTTTTCTATGTTGCTTTATAGTAGATCTCTCTAGCTCTCCTTTGATGCTATGACCCATTTTGACTAGATGAGACTTCACAATGTTATCTGACAAGCTAAGTACAGACGGTCAAAAAGCCCAAGGTTGAATCGGTTCAATCTTTGCAGGTTAGTCTAAGCTGCAAAGATTGAACCAATAAGGAAGTGAACAGACAGTCACTTTCGATTCCGGAAACGTAGCCACATGCCTGCAGTGGCGCAGACTAGAAGCCTGGGGGTGCTAGAACATACCTCCTTGGTAAGCTAGAGCAGACAGCTTGGGCCAAAGCTAGCCTGCCCTCCTTGTAAGATGGAGCTTACAAGGGAGGTGCAAAACATCCTGGGAATACTGGGGGACTGAATGTTAACTTGAAGCTGAAGGGGATCTGGGATAGAAATTCAATAAACTGATTTAACCTAAATCAGTTAAGTCTGATACTGCATCCATCCAGGTTTATCTTAAACCAGTTTTGGCCATTTTGAAAGTGGTTTACGTGCACTTCATTTCTGTTGCGTTACAGATTTGAACCAGTTTCCAGTCAGTTATACCAGTTTATCTGTAATTTCTGTCCCTAGCCATAAGGTTGTGGGTATTTGAAAAAACCTCCTGGAAAGAAACCATTTAATTTAAAAGGAATGCAAGGAAATAACTTTGCTATAAAAAGAACCACTTTTAATTTCTAAGCATGTCCAGGCAGTCTTACATATCAAAGTTCCCAAAGTCTAAATGGTTACAAATATTACAGCTCTAATCTAGAAGTCTTTACATCAGAAAAATGCCCATTGACTTCCATAGGAATTTTCTTGAAGAAATGCTGCGGCATTAGGCCTTCTGTATAATGGCTGGATTATAGAGTGCTAATTTCCAATTCTTTCAGGTAGAACTCTCCAGCACCTCATTTTTAACCCATGCCATTTTTTAATAACTCACAAAGCCTGCTCATAAATCTTCTAATTGCTGGGGATTGGAGAGTGTCATTCTATGGACTGAAAGGAAATGGAAAGGATAGGAAGAATGTCACAAGTATTACGCTGGCCAACATTTGTTAGAATTAAAGATAGTGCTGGCAGAAAAATGCTGCAAGGAAACATGAAATTGCTTTGCAGCCCAACCTTGGAGAGTTGCTGCATGGAATCACACGGAAGATGTTGAGGGGGGGAAAAATCATTAAAAAAAATAAAGCAATATATTCCAAGGAGAGGCAATAATAATTCCTCACTTCCTATTTATGGGCTCATGACTGAGAAATAGAAGCCAAAAGAATTAACTCTGTCAAGAAAAAGTGCAACAATTTTAACTGTTCCACCTAAAAAGAAAATGCAGGAACAAGCTAATATGCAAGTGCAATAAAATAAAAAGGATAATTAAAAATCAGAGGCGAAGTCACCATTTTGAAGGTCTGATGGTATAGTTTATAATAGAGAAATGCAGCTCACTAATGGAACGGATACAAAAGAGACATGAGACCACATAGTTAAAATCCTAACCTCACTAAAGTCATTGCTAAAACCCCATTGACTTCAATTGGACCACATTTTCACCCAAAAATTCTGAGCCATTATAATTGTGGCTTACTCTAACAACAACTGTGTCATCTTTGCCATAAACTAACTGCACATTAGTAGAATGGCCCACATGCTGACAAGTAGGAAACAAACAACATCCCCTAAGAACAGAAGAGAACCCATCCACACTGTCCATTTGTGAAGACAGTGAACTAGAAATACATTTTAAATACTTTCTAAGGCAATTCCATGATACATATCTATTTAGCTAAGTGCTTGATTGTTTTGGCGGGCAAAGTTTTGCAAAATGCCAGTGCTAAGTAGGTCCGATGAGCATACTACAGAAAGGTTTTTCCAACACCAATAACCACATTCAGAAACACTGATATGCTCTTAAGACTCTATTCTACCTACTGTAATTCCACTACAAGTACAGATTATTAACCAATGGACATCTCCCAAGACAGGATGAAAAAGAAAGCAGGGGGGAGGGGGCAGGAAGGAGGAGGGGGAAATAGCCTTTCATAGATGTGAAAGAATTTCCCACAGGGATACTGGGTAAGGCAATGATTAGTCAAAAACAATTAATGCATTTCTCAATTATGCCTTGAGAAAAGGTTTTCTTCCCCACCCTCACCCCCTTTTTAGTGATAAAAATAGATTAACTAATTGGTTCAAGCATGTATGGTTAATGGCACTACAGAGGAGGTATTCAGATAACTACCACATACATAAGAAAGCAGTTACCATTAGCCATGTGAATGAACTAAGGCAACTGAAGATAGCTCAGTTTTCACTAGCTTGTTTTACCAAATTACTTATGATTTTTCCCATATTAAAATAGGACGAATTTCTTTAGCGGTAATGGCTTCTGGTATGTTACTGGCAATTTATCTGTATGCTTCCCCACTCATCCATTATCAAGTTATAAAAAGTCAGTGTGACACTTCTTTGGTCTATTAAGCTGTGGAGGCTCTCAGTCTTGCCAAGCAGAACTCCTATTTTAACCAGTTGAATCAGCTGCTGCTTTTTTTTTTTTTTTTTTTTTTTTTTTAAGTAGATAGTTTTATTGGTTATTGTTAATACATAGATCAAAGTCAATATTCCTTTAAAAAAAAACTTCAGTTACATTAAAATTCCCAAAATGTTATAGTATTGTTTCCCTTAGAAATACATGTGGGTATAGTAAAATGATGACACTGACATGTATAAATAATCTGAAGAGTCCTGTTGAAGGAGAAAATGTAGACTATTGGCTACCAGAGGAAACTGGAAGAAGCACTCCTTGGTTTTATTCCCAGTGGCACCCAACACAGTACCTGGACCCTTTCCAATTATGTCAGTAAGATTCTTGACGTTAAAAAGCCAGTCTAGTTCCCTTTAATGTATAAAATAGGATAAATTACTGCACCACTCTGAACCTCAGTTCAGCCCCTATACAATGGGGAGAAATACTTTGCTCCATTGTTTGAATGGCTGTGTGAATTTTAATTAATTAAAATACATAGGAAAACCAAGTGCTAACTGGCCATCCCCAACCCAAGGCACATGAAATAAACACCTACAGTGAAATACTAATCAAACTGATTTAATATTTAACAATAACTTTGCTATAAACCTGTGTCATTTTGGATACTTACTGTAACCAAAGCAGGGATCTAATTGTAGAGGGCATTTAATCCTATTTTAGGGTTTCCACATTTTATAAGACGCAAGAAAAGCTGTAAATGCAATAGAAGCTCATGAAGTCAAAAGTTAAGACATATAAAGCAAGCATAGCCTTCACTATTTCATTTATAGTGTGTTACTGTTACAGAAGCAAATGGGAGTGGGCTGGAGTAGTAAGGAGAGAGAATGCTTTAAGGATGAAAGTAACATTCAATCATCACAGGAAGCAGACTATGCCTTGAAAAAGCTCTTGGTTAAAGCAGTCAAGATGCCTGTAGAGTTACTGTAGCTGGGCTGCTAGCTGTTTTTCTTCTCCTGCAAAGTTGCTCGGATTTTCTTAACAATTGGAAAACACAAAGAAAATAAAAATGAAAGGGAGGGAAAAGTGATGCCCTCAACTGAAACTTTATAATACATCCTAGTGCACTGTAGACATAATAAAATTATTGCTAATCCAGTATATAGATTGCAAGAGCAGCTGATTCTTGCATGGCCTACATAATGGCTAACTACAAAATTACTATGTAAATGAAAGGCAGGAGTGAAGAATAGCCAAGTGGGAAAATAATTCCTGAACCAGGAAAAGAAAAATGCTTCATGGTAGTTTCCTGACAAAGAAAAAGCAAGATACTTGCTATGGACTGTGATCCAGATGCTGAAGCTCAGGAAAGGAAAATCAGAAAAAATTCAGATTTGGTCAAGACACTCAGAAAAGAGAGAAAAAACATTATTTGTTCAACTGTGTAAGACAAGATGGGCTGTGTCAATCTAAGTAAGGAAAAAAGCAGTAGTATCTGAAAGTCAGTCTTGCTAATTAATTAGCAGAAGGCAACCAATAATACAGACAAACACCTGATACTGTCCAAGAGCAATCTGCATTCTGTCCACAGCATATTTCATTTCAAAGGATCACTTTCCAAAGTGAATCAGATTCTCAGTCAATGTAAAACAGGGGAGCCCTATGGAAAGTAATATAACAGGCCCAATTCATAAACTTAAACCCTACCTGAGAAGGAGGCATTATTATCCCTGCTTTGTAGACCTGGAACCAGAAGTACAGTAACATCAAAAGACTTGGCCCTGGTCGCATGGTGAGATAGTGGCAGGCCACAAAATAAACTAACCACAAGTCACTTCTGGAGCTATTAAAATCAAAGGAAAAAAGTCCCTTTTGACTACAGAGTCAGAATTTTACTCCAAAAGCACATCCTCTGTAGGTATAAGTTGTCCCAGTGTAGCAAAACCCCCAATTGTTCTTTTTTTAAATTTAAAAATACATTCTCTCCCCTTCCCCTAACCATTTCTGACTTTTTCTCTCCCTCACTATTCCCTATAGATAAGTATAAGTGAGCCAAGGCATAGGATAAGCTTCAGCATTTTATTTTGGTAGCAAGTTGTTTTTGTTTTATTTATTTTTTTCCCTTCTTTTCAAATAAGTGCCCTGTTATGGATACCCACTGTTTTATATTGTATAATTATTATGTTTATAATGATTTTTAATGTTCTATATTACTGCTTTACTGATACCATATGATTTAGGCCTATATATGTAAGTTAGCATAAGTCATGCCAAGTTGCCATTTTGTTTCACAAGACTCCATCTTGTGTCCCCTGCCCAGGTATACCCTATTGCAACTCTGTTGTAACTGTGTGACTCATACCTACCCCTCCTATGTAAACTGGTTCCTGAATGAGTGGGGTTGAATGAGAGTGCTTGAGAGACAATTGTAGTAGGTCTAAAAATAGCTCCCTTTGAACGACCGAACCATCAACTCAATGACCCAACCATCACCCTGCATTGACCCTTCTTGGCTCAAGATTTGGAAGACAAAGACTGCTGCAGAAATCAGTCAATCCACCATTACAGACACCTGAAACGGCATGTCCTTACCTAGGCTGACTCTTGGTTGGGCAAGCCCCTGCCACTAGGTTCATAGGAGGTCTGCCCCTATAAAAGTGGGCAGTGAAGACAGACCCAGTGGGATGCCTTCTCCATCTGGACCAGCACCATGCCACACCACCTATGCACCCAGAAGCCCTGCCAGCAACCCCCCTCTGGACAACACCTTGCTGGAGAAGACCCCGACTGGCCATCAAAGATCAACTCACAGCACACGATAGGTAGCTATCACCCACCTTCCTTCCCCAAGCAAAGGACTTGGACTCTGTTTTTCTTCCCTACCTGGACTCCAACCCTTCCACTGAGTCTCTTTCTCCAGCTACCAGAGAGAGAGAGAGAGAGAGAGAGAGAGAGAGAGAGAGAGAGAGAGAGAGAGAGAGAACAACAAAGAGAGAGAGAGAGAGAGAGAGAGAGAGAGAGAGAGAGAGAGAGAGAGAGAGAGAGAGAGAGAGAGAGAGAGAGAGAGAGAGAGAGAGAGAGAGAGAGAGAGAGAGAGAGAGAGTGTACACCAATAATTTAATGGGGCTGTGTGGTGTGTTGTCTGTTTAATAAACCTGTTATTGTGAAACTCTGAGTTTGGTTTTTGTCTGTTTCCTCCTTACCACCACTTATCTGCCCCCTGATCTCCCAGCTTTCAGCCTCAGTTTCCAGCCCCAATCTCCCAGCCTTCTGCCTCTCTGTTTCCTGGCTGTTTCCTCCTTGCCTCTGGGCTTTTTCCTTTGCTTCCAACCCAGCACCAGTGACCTTGAGTAACCCTGGGGTCACTTGACCTTAAGTAACCCCAAGCCTCAGTTCCTCAGCCCAGCTTGTCTCTAGTCTACTGGTTCTAATCCCAGTCCCAGCAAATTTCACTCCTTAAACTTTCTCTCTCTCATCTTAACCTTTTCCCCAAGTACCTCAAGCACACACCTACACATACTGTACCATCCAAGTTAGGAACTCACCTGTGTGTATGTGTAGGTGGGTGGTATGTATGTGAACTGATGAACACATATATATACACGTGTCATCGTGTGCGTGATATACGAATTAGTGATCCGTGTATGAGTACTGAGTATGTGGGTATTGACAACTGATTGTTGTACAATTTTGTGTGTGTGTGTGTGTGTGTGTGTGTGTGTATGTGTGTGTGTGTGTGTGTGTGTGTGTGTTTGAATTGGTGACAGGTATGCACATGCCTAAGCTGGTAATCTTGGATGTGTATGTGCCTGAGTTGGGGGGGTGTGTGTGTGTGTGTGTGTGTGTGTGTGTGTGCGTGCGCGCACCTAATTTATTTTTGAGTGTGTGCATTCACAATTGTGTCACACCCTCTCATCTAACAGTGCAATTTTGAGATCTTGAGAGTTGGCCTGACCCCACAGGACAACATCAGTACCAGTGAACAGACCAATAGCATTTTACTCCTGCCAAGGATTTACCCCAAAATCTCCTGAACTCCCAGTCTTCTACTCTACCCAATGTCTCACTCACCTCCCAAAAGCTACAGTTCTATATTTTTTCCCACAACAGCTGTGGGACTGTTAACTGGAAATGAGTGCCTTTCTTCCTGATCTTGTCATCACATGCCTAATTAAAAACATCTTTCCATTGTGGAGGCCTGGGTCTTGGATAAACATAAGTTTTGGCAGCAACATCCTACTCTCTAGTGCATATTTATTCATACCACACAATTTGGTATTGATAGCACTTTCTGCTCATTTAACCCCAGTGAGGGAGTAGCAAGAGAAGCAGAACCTAGGATGGATGCACAAGTGTAACCATAAATTGGCACAGTGCTTGCTTGCTGTATACACTTTTGGCACAAAAACCGCTGTAAGGGGGATTTTTTTTTGCCTACCTGTTAGTTTTTTTTATTTAGCATCCTATCAATGCAATCCTTAAGCCTCATGCTTATCAGATGTGCACCAAATTCATATCACTTGAATCAACCCATATAGGCTAGGGGCAGAAATTACATATAAATCAGTTTAAGTAATCAGAAACTGGTTTAAACCTGTAGCAGAACAGAAGTTCAGTGCACATAAACCAGTTTCAAAATGACTGAAACTGATTTAAGATAAACATGGTTGAATGTAGTATCAGACTTAGCTGGTATGGGTCAAACTGGTTTATAAAACTTCTGTCTCATACCCCTTCCTGGTTCAAGTTAAATCACAGTCCCCCAGCATGTTTCGCTGGGCTGGGCTATCTGCTTCAGCACAGAAGGGCTGTTGGGGAGTGGCTAAACCTCCCTTCCCCTGAGTACAGAACCGCCCTGCCCTGGTAAACTTACTGAATGTTATTGCTGTCTGTGACTGTGGACTACAAATTCCAGAGGCACCTGGAAACAGGAAGAGGAAGTAATGAGCAACCCTGCAGCGTCCTGCTGCTGTAACTCTGGACTGCAAATCCCAGAGACTTCAGGGGCATCAGGAAGAGGAAGTGAACATACAGCCAGAGAACTGTGCTCTAGCACCACCTCTGCCCCCTCCACCCCAACCCCCAGGCTTCTGGTCTGGGCCACTGTAGGCATATGGCTGCATTTCCTGAATCAAAAGTAAATGTATGTCTAGTTGTTTCTCAGTTTAATCTTTGCAGCTTAGACTAACCTGCAAAGACTGAATCAGTTCAGCCTCAGGCTTTTGACTATCTGTATTTACCCATAAAGATAGATACAGAAGACCTATTTGCAATTGGTTCTCTAATAGAAAAAGAAAATAATTAGTATCCCTGTTTTACATATATGACAACTGAAGCTGGGACTTGCTCAAAATCCCATTGGAAGCCTACAGCAAAACCAGGAAGGGAATGCAAGACTCCTGGCTCCCAGTTCTGTGGGTCAAACATTTGATCTGCACATTTTTAAACATGGAGTTAGGTTTTCAAATGTGCACAAGATCAGTAGCATCAAAGAAAAGTTTCTTTTTGAATGTAATATATTGCTGAAAGTCCCATTAATCTTGCCTTTCAAAGGAGGAGGTTTCCATTTCCACAAACCAACACATTCTGACCCTGAAATCCCATCCAATTATTGGATCCCATCTCACCTCTAGCTGTTACCTTGTTTAATTTCACAAGCTAAGCAGAGATGAATCTTAAGAGTACTGGGAGAACTTTGTGGAAAAGTTAGGGCTTTGAACTAAGGAGTTCTGGTATAGCCAAATTTCAAATCTGGTAAGTTAATTTTACTTTCCTACTTTTTCTTCACATGGACCTGGTTAAATAAATTATTTATTTAAGAAGAGCAGTTGCATGCTATTGCTGGTAGCAAACAGCTATCGCTAGAAAGTAGATATAGGTTGTTGAGATGCTCAGACAATACGTATGAAGAGCTTTCTCATGATCTGTTGTTCTGAAATGGATCTTGAAAGAAGTTGCCCTTTCCACTTTCCTAAATTTCCATGTAGGGGGAAAAGCAGAAGCAAATGCAGCCTCAGCAGAAAGAGAACCATGTTGTGCACAAAGTTTCTAAAACTTTTTTTTTTTTTAATTGTGCTCCTCCCTTCCCTTCCACAGAAAAATTCAGCAACCCTCTCTAGAATTAGGAATGTTTGGCAGGAAGTCTAACTGGGAAAGGAAAAGGTTCTGATATTTATCTGGTTCTTACAAGTGGTGAAAGGGGGAAATGTTCTACTCAGGAGCTTACTGGAATGAGTCATTTCAGGTTCTCCATTTCCAGAGCAGACACAGTTTCCACTTGCAGTTCAAAATTTTCAAGCCAGACTGTCATCACCCGACATTAAGGTGAGATATTTTCCAGTTAATAGGCTGAACTGAGAACTGCCAATGGCCAACTATGGATGTGAGAACTACCCAAGATATTTGTGAAGCAAGAGGTTTTCACTGAAAATGCATTCTTTGGCAGAAAGTGAATTCAAGTTCATGGCTCTGTTCCACACCACTTTCAGGAGGAAGTAGTCCAGGAAGGTAAGCATAAAACTCCACCAGTGTTACTGAAACAGTGCCAAGTAGACCCATTAATGCAAATAGAATAAATTAGTGCAAGTGTAAGCCATTTTTAAAAGGAAACCTATTCCTTTCTAGAAATGTTTGTTGATACTTTCTAAAGCCTCAATGATTCTACTCTAAAGTATGGACAAGTACACATCTTCCTGTCCTGAATAGGCCTGCTAAAATATATGGGGCACAGCTATTCATTTTGCCCCATATGCAGCTCCTTCCTGAAGCACTCAAAAATCTAGTTATGCCTTTGTTTCACCAAGGTTTGGCCCTAAACAGTTTCTCAGTGTTCAAGCAAGTTACTTATACCCAATGTTAGGATGAGGAGCTGTCCCTTAACACAGCTTAACAGAGACAGAGAAAGAAAAGAAGGATAGTGTCTCCTCATTTACCCCATGGATCTCTAACAATTTACTTTTACCTTTTATTCCCAAACTAAATACCTAAAGTAACAGGGAGGTTCAGTTTAGAACATTATCAGAAAACTGTGGAATTATATAAATCGTATGTAGAAAAATAGATCACTCCTTTTCCAAAAATCAGTAAAGGCCCAATTCTGAAAGGTAGTGAACCCTCTCAGTGCCCACTGAAATGGAAAGAAGTCTCGGGCATTTTCTTTTAGGATTAGAGTTGGATCTTTTTACTTTTAATGAAGTCTTCAGTTAACTCTTTGATGAACCATTTCCAGCAAGGTGCATATCTCCTAAGAGTTCATTCATCCATACACAGCCTGCAACAAAAGGCTACAAACGTTTTTAATGAGGGAAGTCATGATGAGAGACATTTTCAAAAGTGCCAATGGCAGTTAGATGGCCAATGCCCAGGAAAAGCAAATGGGAGTTTGACCATCTTTTTGAAAATCCATCTGGTTGCTGTGGCCTTCACAAATACCCTGCTTTAGGAAGAGAAAAGGAAAGCAAAGCAAAACCATTTAAATCAATAACTCTTACATTCTGTAGTGTTCCGTTTGAGATAAAATGTAATCCCCCTGCCATGATGGTTATCAATAACTGTCTTTTGAGAAAATGTAATCACCCTGCCATGATGGTTATCAATAACTGTCTTTTGTGACACATCATCACTTTTCAAAGCAGAGGAGTGGATGCAGAATTCACCAAGCTCAGTATTGAGCAGCTGAATTTGTCTAACAGGCTTTCAGGAAAGTGTGGGGGGAGGAGAGCTTTCTACAGCACTGCTGTAAAATAAGGCCTTGTTTGTTTTGTTTTTGTTTGCAGAGAAAAAACATATATTTTAATTAATAAAATAGTATAGGCCTTTTGAAATCTGTTTACACTTAATAGCACAATATTTTAAAGAATTTTGTCTTTGGATCCATTAAAAGCACAGTGCATAAATACAACTGTATATTGAGCTGGGCAGTTGATTCTTACCAATATTATAAATATCCTGTTTTAATCACAATGGAATTTTATTTAAATGTTACAGATGGAAGAAAATATGGTACATCCAGCAGCTGGGCTGGACCAGCTCCAGAGGAGCCATTTCCATGGCCCAGCGGCCAGGACCTGGCATGGGAGGGAGCACCACACCATGATGGCTGCCAAGGTGAGGCACCCCCTGCCCACCCGGCAGCAGCAGGGAGCACAATTCTATGCCGCTCACTGTTGTGCCTCACCTTGGCAGCACAGCACTCCCACCCCAGCACCAAGTCTCACCAGCTCATCTGTAATGGCAGCTCCTGCCCAGAGCTGATCCAGCCTAGCAGCAACTGTGTGCCCCACTGTGGGTGCAGAAAACTCATGGAGCACATGCCACCATTCCACCTCCTCATGCATCTCCTGTGCCCACTCCCCACTTCCCCTCATGCTCTACCCATTCCTCACACATTGGCAGACCAGAGGTGGGGGACAGCAGGTCAGAAATGAGGGGCACCACATGAATGGGGAAGCTGTGCGTCAGGCATGAGGGGCACTGGTAGGGCCAGGGAGTTGTGGGTTGGCAGTGAAGGACATTGGCAGGGCTGGTGGGAGCCTGTGGCTTCGGAGTGAAAGGCAACAGCATGGGCAAGGGTAAGGCATCACTGTATCAGGGCTGCTTAGTCCCACAAAGCAGCAGGGTGGATAGTTGCAGCTCGACCCACATCCTGGGAAGCAAAGGGGGCAGGGGAAGCTCTGATTTTCCATGATAAAAAAACTAAAATCAAACACCAAAATATATAGGTATTTAGAATTTATTTTATTATGATCGAGGCACTGGTAGACTTCTAAATTGCTTTAAAATTGTAAATGTATCAATAAAACATTGTGTTCATCTGTTTATACACACACACACACACACACACACACACACACACACACACAGAGTGGTGTTTCATTTTAATTGTGAAAAACCATGGATTTGGGGATTCTTTAATCAGAGAGTTTCAGATTTTTAAACAGAGAAAACCAGGATCCCTGCTGATCAGTTTCTTCTCCTCCAAGTACTTAGAAATTGATTCCTTGAGGACCTGACTCCATGATTTTTCTAGGGACTGAGGTGAGGCTGACTGGTTCTAGATCTTCCTTCTTCCCTTTCTTAAAGACTGGCACTATATTTGCCTTTTTCCATTGGCAATGTGTAGGAAGTGCATGCAGGTGCATGTGCACCCCCTAAGTATGGCAGTGCACCCCCTACGAAAAGGCACCGCCGACACTTTCAGCAGTGCCTGCAGGCAGTTGCTGCTTGCCTTTCCCTCTTCGCCACCGACACCGCTGGTGGCATCTGCAGGCAGCCAGCGATTGCCGCTGGCCACCACCACCACCACTGCCAGCGGCATCTGTGGGTAGTTGCTGACCCCTGGTCGGCACTCGCCACCCCCACGCCTCCCTGCCGCCGACAGCGCCAGCGGCATCTGCAGGAGCTCCCCGCTCACCACCACCATGCCCTCCCAGCTGTTGGGGGCACGTGTCATTCATGCCTTTTCCAGTTGTCTGGGACTTCCCTGATCATCACGAGCTTTCAAAGATAATGGCCAGTGGCTCTTCAATTACAGCAGCCAACTCTCTCAGCACCTTCACATGCTTTGCATTCAGCTACACGTCTTGTATATGTCCAGCTGTTCTAAATTGTCCCTAACCTGTTCTTTCACTACTAAGAGCTGCTCACCTTCTCCCCAAACTGTGCTACTGGGTGCAGTTGTCTGGGAGCTGATCTTGCCTGTGAAAACAAGGGTAAAAAAGGCATTGAGTATTTCAGTTTTTACTTCATCTGTCATTAGGTTGCCTCTCATTCAGTTAGGGAGCCATATTTTCCCTGACCTTCCTCTTGATACTGATTTATTGATGCTCAGCTCTAAGCACTACTTGGGGGGAGAGTCTGAAATAAGTTCCATGTCAGTACCAGTATCTTTTCCAGTTCTGTCATGTCAGTTCCTTGGGCTACTATGGTAACATTGTCAGTGTACATGTATTGCTTAGCTATTGTATGTGGGAAGTCTAAGGTATATACATTATTATAACAATCTTATACTCCTCCCTAGTCATCTGTCCGAGCTTCTACTTCATATAAGCTTCTTTTTTGTGTTTAAGTTCACCAAAGAGTTCTCTGATAAACCAAGCTGGTCCTTTGCCATATTTGCCGTTCTTCCTGCACATCAGGAGGGTTTTTTCCTGCACCCTCTGTACGGTTTCTTTAAAATACAACCAGCTCTCCTGGACTCCTTTTCTCCTCAAACTGGCCTCCCAGTGGATCCTGCCCATCAATTCCCTGAGGTAGTCAAAGTCTGCTTTTCCCAAGTCTAGGGTCTTTACTCTGCTGCTCTCCTTACTTCCTTTTGTCAGGATCCTGAAATCAATCATCTTGTGGTCACTACTGCCCAAGTTGCCATTGACTTCTACATTCTCCATCAATTCTTCCCCGTTTGTGAGCAGCAGGTCAAGAAAAGCATAGCCCCTAGTTGGTCTCTCCAACAGTTGCACCTGGAAGTTGTCCCCAACGCTCTCCAAAAACTTCCAAGATTGCCTGTGCATTACTGTATTGCCCTCCCACCATATGTCAGGGTTACTGAAGTCCCCCCATGAGAACCATCGCCTGTGATTTGGAAACTTCTGCTAGTTGCCTGAAGAAAGCCTAATCTACCTCATCTGCTTGGTCTGGTGGTCTATAATAGACTCCCAACATGACATCACCCTTGTTGCTCTCCCTTCTAACCTTAACCCAAAGACTTTCAAACAGGCCTATCTCCAATTTCCTATGGACCTCCGAGTAATTTTACAGCTCTTTTACATACAGTGCAGCTCCTTCTCTTCTCCCCTGCCTGTCCTTCCTGAACAGTTTGTACACATCCATGACAGTGCTCCAGTCATGCGAGCTCCCACCAAGTATCTGTTATTCCAATCACATCATAGTTCTGTGACTGTGCGAGGACTTCTAGTTCTTCCTGCTTGTTTCCCAGGCTCTGTGCATTTGTGTACAGTCACCTGAGGTAACTAGCTGATTGCCCTACTTTCTCAGGAAGAATGAGGCCTTCTCTGTTGCCCCCTCATCCTTTTGCTTCCTCCATGTCTCCCACTACCAACTTACCTCAGGACTTTGGTCTCCATCCCCTGGCAAACCGAGTTTAAAGCCCTCCTTCACTAGATTAGTGAGCCTGTCTGCAAAAATGCTCTTCCCTCTCTTTGTCACGTGGATCCTTGTCTCTTTCTAGCAATCCTTCTTTTTAAACA
The DNA here is from genome assembly GCF_000455745.1 of Alligator sinensis. Lineage (NCBI taxonomy): Eukaryota > Metazoa > Chordata > Crocodylia > Alligatoridae > Alligator > Alligator sinensis. Next base: position 497,197 of record NW_005841903.1, read on the forward strand.
ACATCCCGTGATAGAAGAAGCCAAATCCCTGCTGGCAACACCATCTTTACATCCATGAATTGATGTGTAGGATGCATCTGCTCCTGCCAGGGCCCTTCTTGACCAGAAGGATAGAGGAGAACAGCACCTGTGCCTCTGTCCCCTTCATCCTTGCACCCAGAGCTCTGTAGTCACTCGATCTGGTCAGGGTTACCCACAGCAGTATCACTGATGCCCACATGAATGAGCAGCATAGAGTAGTAGCCAGAGGGATGGATATGTCTCAGTAATCCTGCTGTGACATCTCAAATCAGGGCTCCAGGCAAGAAGCAGACTTCCTGGGACAACAGGTCAGGCTGGCAGGTGGATCCCTCCATCCCCCGCAGAAGGGAGTCTCCAACCACCACCACCCACTGCTTTCTCTTTGTGGTAGTGATCTCAATACTCCCCATCTTGGGGATTCCTGGTCTGACCTCGTCCACAAATGGAATGCACTCTTCCTCTCTGTTGTTAGTGCTCCATATCTGTTCTCCAGGCAAACCCGGGGGAAGGGGGGGGGGGGGACTTCCTTTTGCTCCCAGAGGTCACAAGCTTCCAGCTGGTGTGGACTGAAAAATCATATTGTCAATGCTGATAAGTCTATGCTGAGATTATGGAAACTTGTCAAGTGAAGGAAACTTTTTTTTATTGGGGAGACAATAGTGACTACCTTCTTGTAGTGTCTTCCATGGGTAGCTATAAAGTGAAACTAAACATCAAAACCAAGGCAATGAGACTTTTGATTTTTCCAATTTCGATACGCTATGCTTTCCACTTCTGATATACTAACTACAGGATGAGCCAAAGCAAACTTGTATTTATGAGGGAAAGCCTGACTGTTCTTCAGCTTAATGTTGATGGTCTCTCTCGCTCAAGCAATTAGTGCTGGAATGCATCACCAGAGAAATGAAAGCACATACAGTTCTCCTACAAGAAACACATATAGAACAGCTATGGAAGATGAAGTTCCCAAGCTACAGCCTTGCAGACTCTGTAGCTAGCAAGATCCATGGCTTTGCTACCTTCATCAGAAACAACCTGCCATACACTACCAAGGGACATAACACCTCCCAGAGTGCAATGGAATGGAGTGCTGTCCAGGTCAATGACACAATCATCATCAATATACACAAGCTATCCTTTGCTGTTGTCAATCACATCCCTGCCTATTTATGACCAGATGACCTTATGTGGAGTGACTTCAATTGTCAACATCAAGATTGGGGATATTCCATTAATAGTAACAACAGAGACAATCTTTTTCTCTGGGCAAGCCTGAATGATATAACCCTCATATATGGAGCCACATACCTTCCACTCTAGACATTGAGACATACAGACAAACCCAGATCTTGCCTGATGGACGGGCAACTTCAGAAAAATACTCATAAGCCAAGGCAGCTGGTTATAATATAACATTAGTAAATAGGTTCAGAATTTTGGAAACTGTACATAAAACTCTGCCGTGATAGACTGATGTCACTCACCTCCACACAGCACTCAACAACTTGGCTCATGTCATTCCCTCTATAAGCAAGTGAAGGAGTATGAATGCCAGCTTGTCATTAGGTATTGAAGCTCCAATAAAAGCCAGACAAAAAATCGTCAATCAATGGGAGCCTCCTGGCACTCTGTGTGAAGTTTCAGCAGAACCTGAAATGGCCATTAGTCACTGTTTAACAGGCTGGTTAATGCAAGTGTGCTGAATGATACATCCCAGTCTCCTGTTATCTCCAGAAGAAAGGGATAAAGGCATAGGAGAAAATCCAGTTACACACAACACCTGGTGGGTGATGTCAGGTTACACTGCTGACACTGAGAGCGCTTCACAGTTACCATGGCTGGTTGTCACCCAAGGGAATAAAACAAAGCAGTTGGTACTTGGAAAACTATGCAACGGAGAGATTGAGCAAGACCCAGAGTTTGTGCAAAACAAAAGAGCCATTTTTCTGTTCTCCCACTGACTTGGGCCAGTCACATTTTTTGCAATTTTTCCAACACAACATTTTTCCAAAAACTCATCACATTAAACTGTTTAGCAGCAAAGCAAACACACACCTGCAATGACTGGGTAATAGAGAAACAGATGTTTTTCTGTCAGAAACACTGAGCAGGAACTCAATGTACAGTTTCTTTTTCTTACTTTGATGCACTGCTTGAAAAAGTGACTCAGCAAAAACAGCATAATGAAGATTTCTGGTTGCTGTTCCTCAACTATTTCTATATGATAAGCACTCACTTTCAAATTAAAAGGATTTATGTCTCTCCTCTAACTACCACTTACAAAAATTTCAGAAGAAAAAAAAAACCCCACAGTTTGTCTTGCAGATAGCAATTCATGTATCCATCACCAATAACATAGATTCTGCAGACTTAATTATACTCTTGGTATACCTGTTCACCTCTGATAGAGCAAAGAGGTTGTCCAGTTTAATCAATGGTATAATTTGCCCTATGTAACTTTTTATATGGTTTAGAAACAATTTTCTAAACAACTGCATTGTTAATATTCAAAATAATTGCCAATTTTTTGGCAACTCATGCAAAAGTCAAGGAAATTGAAATAAGTGAGGAAATAGAGTAAGCACAGTTTCTGTTGCCTACTAGTGGGTGTGTCTATACATGCATTTGATCTGGGATCTATTTACTCTTGAGAAAATTACTCACAAGTAAATGCTCCCAGGCAGGCATCTACACATACAGGGAAGCAAGAGCAGATTTGCTGCTAATGGTAGCAAACTGTTCTCGCTTCCTGGGGCCGTGCAGCCACCAAGGGAAGCTCTAGGCTCCCTCTGAGTGCTAGCCCAGGGGCTGGCAGAGGGCACTGGGACAGGAGGCAGCTGTTTCCTGGCCAGGGCTGGGACATTTCACCCTGCCCTTGGGGGGCTACCTGCTGCCAGGGCAGGGACAATGCCCCCCTGCCCTGGCAACAGAGGGCTCCTGGCTCCCCGATCAGGGACAGGATTTGGAAAGTGTGTCAGGGGACGGGCAGGTCCCAGCCCCCTGCTCCAATCTGTTGGTGGAGCAACTAGCAGCCATCTTGCTGCTAAGCTGCCCCTCCAGTAGACTGGGACTTGCCCCTGACCAGGACAGTTCCCAGCCCTGCTCCATGATTGCAGGGATGAGGCTGGGGTGCTTGTTCCACACTCAGCTCCAAGAGCATAGAGCTAGGTGGAGAACAGGCTGGGAGATAAGGGTCTCCTACCCCAAGCCCGGTGACCTTGGAGCTGAGGCTGGGAGATAAGGGTCTCCCAGCCTACACCCTAAGACCACACAGGTCAGAGTGGGAAATAAGGATCTCCCAGCACCAGACCCGCAGTTGTGGAGGTGGCACTGGGATATAAGGGTCTCCCAGCCCCTTGCTCCCTGATCACAATGGTGAAGCAGGGGCTGGGCAATAATGACCTTCTAGCAGGGGCTGGAAGATCCCACCCCAGGCTCCCTGATCACAATCTTGGAGCAGGGGGCTTGGAACTCCCTACTGCCAGGGCAGGAGAACATTGTCCCCACCCAGGCTTCAGTGGTGGAGCCCGTCCCAGCAGCAGGCAACTCCCAGGGGCAGGGAGCAATCTCCCACTCCCTGGTGGCTGGCTAATCAAGTGCAGATTTGATCTCAGTCAGGCATCTACATGAGTGCTACTGCACTATTACTAATCAAAAGTAAATTTGCTACTTGCATTTGCAGGTATCAAATTTACTCTTGGTTAGTGAGGTTTACTGTGCAGTAAGCATGTGCACGTGTAGGCATACATGCTTACTGTGCAGTAAACTATGCTACTACACAGTAAAGCATCTCATGTAGACACACCCAGTGAAAATCACAAGTTAAGTTTGCATTTGACCCACAGGGAGTACAACAATGAGCAGGCTTAGCTCCCTAGGTTGCTACTCAGGTACTTAACCAGAAGCAAAGAACATTTTTTCTTCATTCTGCCTTTCAAAAACAATGTGTGCACTGCATTCTGGGGCAGCTTCTATGGGTGAAACTATGATAATTTCAAACCAATTTAATGGCAATTGTCAACTAAGGCTATACCATGTGAGCATTTTGTAAAAATAATAACAGTAAGTTTTCCAACTAAAATATTATCCTTTCAAAGATTAAAAGTATGGCTGTGACACTCAATAAGTGTGATTCAAAGACTGAGAAATCTTTTTATTTTTAAAATAAATGCATTTTTTTTTTAGAAAATGTTTGTTTTAGTGCAATTAAAACATTAATCAGCAGTCAAATGATAAACAGATGAGGGAAATCCTGTTCAAAGTGACAGCAATTAATTGTGAATATGTTTATATACCTGTGAAAAATAATACATGATCAATGGAATAAAGACTTACATACATTCCAACGTTGAAGATTGCTGGGGTCATTTGACCCCAGTACTCTTTCCTGCCATGGCAGGGGCTCAGACTTGATGATCTGCTCAGGTCCCTTCCGACCCTACCAACTATGAAGCTATGAAATGGTAAAAATATGTATTAAGGACCCAATTCAGCCAAAAATTTAAGCATACATTTTTTTTGTTAAGGGTCATAACAAAACTTATAATATTCAGTTTAGGCCTTCTCTTTTTTTTAAGTTCTGGGGTTGGGAGGCAGAGTGTCCCCTTACCTACTTGCCGAGAATTGTAAGTGGTTAAAATTGTGTTCTAATATAACACAGGAGAAATAGGTGTTAAAATAGAAGCTAGGGGCTCACTAGCTGTTTAGCAGAGATGACTGGAAAAGACTGGGGGGGGGGAAAAAAACCACAAAATACATTTGAAATTTTTTACAAACAAAATCTGTCACATCTTCACAAAGCTGTATAACCTAACTCACCTCAGTGCCTCCACATCCATCATAGTACTTGGAAAACACCTCAAAGGCTTTATTAAAATATGTAAAGCTTGAAGGGTAGATTCTTATCTGGATTTTACCAATCCAGCCTTAACAGTTTGCACCAGCCAAGTATCCTCTGCATCGTGAAAAACTCTTAGAGCTTATCACAAATATTTTACCAACAAATCATCAAAACCAAAATGCTTTGGCAGAAATGTTTTGGCTTTGACTAAATTTTCTTTGGAACATTTCCCAGGCAGCATGGAAGAAGAGCCAATAGAAAAGAACGAAGTCTATGCATCTGCTCTTTTTGAGCATGTCTAGATGAGTGCCCACATGCATTTCCCAAGGAAAAATAGCAGCGGTGCATAATTGTGTCACTGCAACTCATTCCTGCGGAATGCCCCTGCATGCATACTCTGGTGCACGGCAGATTGCCCTAGGTAGGGCAGGGGAGGCTGGGACCAGCACCTGGGTGGCCCCTGCAGCTTTATCTGGCTGGGGTCCTGCCTCCTGGAACTGCAGCGGCAGTGATCTGGGCATGCGGAACTTAGCTGACAGCCAAAGTATGGCTCTGGCCAGCCAGTCTCTGGTTTTGGGTGGTGCATGCTGCAACCACGTACGATATCCTGCTTTTTTTCCCCTACATTTTTTTCAGCTACCGGGAGTTCTCAATATCTAATTTTGCCTCCATGCTGCAAATATACAGCACAGAGAACCCTTTCACATGTACCACGTGCATTCTGTGTACTCGTCTGAACGTGTCCTTTGATTCCAGGAATTGCATCAGGGTAGCTTTTATCTTTGTTACTGGGACTACTGATTATTCCATAGTGGCATGCACTCTCTCTTGCTCATTATTTTGTTCAAAAACTCCAATGTCTCCTTTTGGCCCCACCAAAACAAAACCCCAAACAAACAAAAAAACAAAACTCAAAACCTTGAATATTTTTTCTTTTCTGCAAAATAGAGTTATTGTTTTCCAACCAATCCTAGAAACTACATTCTAGGGCAAAAACATAGTCAAGAGCAACTAGTTATGTTATTTAGAAGTCTTACCAACTTCTAAGTAATTTTTACGTTCTATACAAACTCCTCAAACTCTGTTCAAATTCTTCAAACCCAGGTACTGCTCAGGGTTTTTATTTGAAAAGATGAGCCTAAAAATCTGAATCAACAATAGAATACGTTCTATGTGCATGCTTTTCTTTTGAAAATTTAGAGTCTTTGCAGGGATGACAGGAAAATTTTAAGCGCTAATTGTATTAGACATTTCCATACTAATCAAGCTGTTACAATCAGTGGGTAAATGCCACAGGATTCAAAAGATGGGAGTCATTTGGATAAGAAGCCACAAGTATGATTTAATTTGCCCAGAATTCTTGACTCTGCCAGGTGGAATGGAAATTTGCAAGACGAGAATGCTTTGTAAAATTCTCAGCATTCCCCGCTTCAAATTAAACCTCTCTTTGTCATAGAATTTTATGATTTGGATTATTCATATTAGGAGGAAGAACAAAATTATATAGAAAGGTACACAGGATTACCTAAACAGTTCAGAAAAAATATTTCTTTTCAATTCATCTTAAGATATCCAAAATTAGTCCATTGCAATTTATGGACATGATTAAAAAGTTCTTGGAAGTTCAGCAGTGAAGCAACGCACCCAGGCCCCTGGGGCAAAGTGGAGATGGTGACTTCTGGTTTAAAAATACACAGATGCTAGCAGCAGTCACTGTTTTTTGCCTCTACCCTTAAGCCAGACCTGGCATGGTTGCCCCTATCCTACCTTCTTAGTTAAACTACTGCTGAAGTCCAACTGACTGTAGTATATTTTAGATAAATCTCAAAATAACTTTCCATTGTAATGGAACAGTACTGACATTTAAGCTGCTTGCAGACATTAAAAAAACCCAAAATTGAGCTTTACCAGAAGAAGCAGTGTTACTTGAACCTGGCTCTGCAGCATCTGTAGAGATTGGGTGCTTCAGCAGGGCTTTTTGGCACTTTTATCTAAATTTGATTCAATCAACTATTAGATAAAAGCACCAAAAAAGCCCTATTAAAGTGCCTGATCTTTACATACATTGGGCGAGCCAGGTCCAACTAAGGTGCTGCCTCTTTTGTGCATGTGTGGGGGTCGCCATGGGAACACACTGAGTTTAAAGTAAAAGACCATTTTGGGGTTTATTTGTTTGTTTGTTTTTTTACGTCCCAGTGGAAATGAAGTGCCTTATTTTAACCAAATGATCTGTCTAGCTCTGTTTGAAAATTCACCAGTTTACAAAACTGACATTTGATAGATAAAACCAAACAAAAAACCTCTAAAAACAATATGGCATATATAGCAAACAAGTCAAATAAAATTAAAACCCACTACAATAAAGCAACAATAACAATTCTTAAAAGGTACAACTGTAAATGATATAACAGCACACTATACAATGTTCCTGTAATGATCTAAGGCTAAACACTGAAAAGTATTGAGTAATAATATCTGTTATCCTTGATTTCAATGGACATCTTAAAAGCTTGGCAGGTAATATGCACTACACAAAATTTGGCCAAAAGCTGCATCTAGCTCATCTGAAAAACATTGTTTGCTTGCACATATGGTCTTTGTCTCCTTGACTTGTAAAGTACTCTTCTATATTCAAAAGGATCTGCTCCTGAAATACAGGTAGGCTTCAGAACATGTCTATCCAATTTGTCTGGCTTGGTAGTGTTCGGTGAAATAATTTTTACTGAGTTTCATTTGCCCTGACATAGCTAGTAGTAGCATAACTAAATAAAATCAGAGACACATGGTTCATATTGGGCTGATTCTTGACTAAGCATAAAGGCCAGATCCTCACATTATTATACTACTGCAGCTCCACTGAATTTGATGGAGCTAAGCCAGTGTACATCAGTATACATGAGGATCTAGCTCAAACAAAATTTAAGTGTAGGATAAAAGGATTTAATTTTATTTTTTCATCATTTTCTATTTCTATTCTACTATTGAGGTTTAGAGCTCAATATGTATATTTTAACATATAATGAGTCTAACTTTTGGTCTAGAAGGATATGTTTGCCTCCATAGCCCAGGCCTCCCCCATCACAACAGTTTCATACTCCTTTTGAGGGAAGACTAAAAACCTTTGATTGGTAAAGTGAGTAACTTTGATATAAACACCCCCAAAATAAAAACAAACACAGACCCTATTAAGCTGCCCTTTTTATGGTCACACTTCAGAGCCAAACAAGACTGTGTGCTTGGAATTGAGAGGGAAAAGTATCGTGGTCTTTGATTTTTCAGGGTTGCTTTGAATGTCGGTCCCCTTGTACTCAGCACTCACCATTCACATTGCTGCCGATGGATTGTTTTATTTCTCTTGTGAAATTAAAATTTTGGGAAAAAAAGGCAAAAGGGGGCAGTTGTGCTTAAAATATCACTGGGACCTCTTCTGTGTTCAAAATCTAAATTTACTTATATATTCTGCCTAGCATTGTGTGACAACGGGCTGTTTTGAGGCCAGTCATGACATCGGTCCACCCACCTGTCTAGGGCAGTCTGCCCTGCCTGGCTTGTCACACCTTGATGTATCAAAATAGATGCAAAATGCAGGAGGCTGCCCATTTTATTGCCCTGATGCCAAATGCACGGCTCTGAACCTCTCCTTACACTATGTCCCATGCCTTGCAGATGGCATCCAAAACCATTTCTGGCTCCCCTGATCCCTTAGCTCAGAGGTTCCCAACACCAGGGCCATGGCCTGGTACCAGGCCACGAAGGGTTGGCTGCCAGTCTGCAGGAGGGTTGGCTGCTGGACCAGAAGTCCAGAAGTGATTGGTATACTGCAGACCTGCAGCCAACCATTTTTATACTCAGTAGAAAAAAGAGTTGGCTGCCAGTCCGCAATATGCCGGTCACTTCCGGTCTTCAGTATGCCGTCCACAGTTTGCCAGTCTGCGGTCACTTCTGGTCCACGGTCACTTCCAGTCCATGATCTAAAAAGGTTGAGAACCACTGCCTTAGCTAGGCCACACTCTGGCTCACATGTACCTTGGCCTCTCTGACCCCTTCACTGGGGCCACTATTCTGGACAGCCTACATGCAGTACTTCAGGTCCCTACAGTCCCTACTCTATGCAACATCCAGCTTTCTGTCCCTCACTGAGCCAAACTCAGCCTTTGGCCCCTCTCTGGGGCACAACTCCGCCCTCTCACTGGGTTACTGTTTTGGCCCTCACTGGGCTCCTGGGCCTTATGCCCCTTGGGCCTAAGGTATCTGTCGATGTGCCTAGACCCCTAACTTGGCCTATGGCCCGCTCAGGCTTCAGATGTCTGTCGACGTGCCTGGACCCCTCTCTTGGCCTCCCACTAGGCCTCACCCATATTCAGGCATAGGGCCTTGGGCGCTCCTGGCCCCTGTGCTGTCGCCCAAACCTCTTGCTTTTCTGTCGGGGTGTGTTCTCCTAGCCTTTCCCCTCCATGGGGTACCCACAAGGCAGCAGGGGCTGAGGCTTTAAGGCACTCCATCCTCTCTTTTCACTGGGGAGATGCTGGTTTTCATTTCCTGAAGACTGTCCCACCACAGGCAGCCCCACCACACCATCCAGCCCCAGCAGGGTGCAGTTTCTGGTCATGCCCCAGGACCAGGAACCTCCTCCATCCCCATAGTTCCTACCTTTGACCTCCAGGTGTTCTGGGAGCAGCAGTCTGCAGGGTGAGAGATGTTGCTTTTCTGGCTCCCTAGGTGCAACTGCCAGCTTTGCTCCTACAGCCTGGGCTTACAGGGGGCTGCCCAGCCCTCCTCCAATCTGGTGGCCCCCTTTTGGTTGTGTAACCATCCAATTGGACCAAACTGCACTTGCTGGCTACTCAAAGTCTGCCTGAAACCTTTTGAAGTGGCTGACACAACCTGTGCTCTGCCACGCATTGCCTTGTGGCTAAAATGTTGGATATCATGAACCATAAGGTTCTGGGTGACCATTCTATATATAATAAGGAAATACCTTTTTTTTTTGCTTTAAAAAACTGTTATTCATACTCACCGGCCATTTTGAGAATAAGCATAGCAATTTTTAAAAGCAATTTGGGATCCTGTAAAAATGCAACTCAGTTTTGATCATTTTGTGATTAAATGTGTTTTGCATAAATCTAATCAGAAATTGTAGTATGAAAGCATTTTCTAAATTGTATATAATTTATTTATCTTGGATTGGGCAGACTTTTTAAAAAGAAATTTCATATGTAGATGCATTTTTTCTGCCAACAAACCAGGCCCCCCCACATATAACTAGTCAAGATATTTTTAAAAGAGCATAATTAAAGGAGAACACAGGTATCTTTTCATTTTAGTGTGCTGAAAATGTAACATTAGCATGTTTAAATCAAATGATGTTTTATAAACAGAGAATTTTAGTCAGACACACAAGTCTCCATCATCTACCTCAGAGGCCTTGGGCATGGTCTCAGAGTTGTCTATTAGAAGCCCATATTTATTCCAGCATTGACTCAAGATCTATACAGCCTTCCTATAAGATGTTCCCAACTGGAACACCCTTCTAAGCATCCTTATCCATTTAGAAATATGGAATAACAGAATTTGAAACTTCCTAATATCTGTACATGAACCCTAAATTGAGAGCCTATGATCTGGAGATTTTGGATATACACCAGTACTTCATTGCCTTGAGTATTCTCATATTCTCTACTACACTGATAGCAGCAGGGTCCCATCACAGAGCTCCTGCTTCCTCAGGACAGTGGTTCTGTGACAGCTCACTGAGATGAGCAGACCTGCCACCCCAGGTCTTGGAAGAGCTGCAGCTCTGCTCTTTGTAGGCACTCTCCTTTCTTCCTACTTGGAAGGGGGAGGGAGAGAGACATATGATGGAATGGTGGTTTGAAATGGGAACTTTTTTGTGGCTGACCAACCATTTTTGTGGTAGATGCGTCTTCTTTGTGGCACAACAGACAGTCTGAATGTATTTATCCTAGCTTTTTGCAGCAATTCAAGGGCATATATAGCACTACAAATGTAATGTGGGCCTAAGGCCTTAGTCTTCAGTCAGCTCCCATGCAGCCATCTGAAAAAATCAGCTGAATTTAGAGATTAAGACATGTAGTGACTGAGCCTCCCTATTCTCTCTAAAAGAGAATGGAAAAGTTCGTATCACCCAATCTCGTTCCTTGACAGAAAGTGCTTCATGAAGCAGCCAGCAAGGGTCCTCTTATGTCACAAATACATTATATCAATAGCCTCTATTTGAATCCAGTGGGTAAAGGTTCCTGGGAACTTCAGGAGAGTAGTGAGATTATATCTGTCATATTTTTCAGTCCTTTCTGCTCTTAGCATTTACAGCATTCAGCAGTTCTAATTTTCACACACACGTGATTCATGCATAATTATTTTATTTTGGCAATAGAAAACCTCATACACTGATATAATTGATTATAGCATATTATATATAATAACCATATTTTATCTCTATTTAATCAAAAGAAATATTTTAAAGTGACCCTACAACTTTTCTCTCCAAACGCTATTTTACAAGTCTCTAAAACAGTAAAATAGTGAAAAGTGAATCCCTGAATTTAAATATCTCTCAGAAATTTACACAGCAAATGTCTGTGGGGATTTCTAGTTTATGCCATGATGTCACACAGCAGCTGTACTGGAGGTGCTCTGTTGAAAGGTCACTGACAAGAAATGAGAAAAAAACTGGGTAAAATATTGCTTCAGACTTGCTTTCTAATCCTCTCTCACAGCTGACAGAACTGACACCTCATACAAGTCTGAGAATTAACTGCAGTTATAAAATTAGTGAACAAGAGTCCTATAAAGTTTAACAGGCTTTATGTTTAAAAATTCTACTGGTAACTAGTCTTTCCACAAGTGGGTCATAAAATTATTTTTAAAAAGTAACTTTTCCAAGAATTAAAATAATACCCTTTTTAGAATAATGACACAAAAATACCATTTTTAACAGCCTCATAACAAGTCATCTGTTAAACAACTGAAGTCTTAAAAATGCTAGAAAGCAGACATGCTTGTTTTGTATCTTTTAAAAGCTCCTCTTGATACATTGCAGGATTACCCACATTTTGACTGGATTTCCCAATTCTCAAAAAAAAAAAAAAATCTTTGCAATGATAGTAATGGAATCTATTGCCAAAGAACAATTGATGGGAAATGGGCATAAGGCAGTATAAAGAAATGCTAATGATGCTTATAGGTATACAGTTATACTACAAGGCTGTGAAAGGACATGAAATAAAAGGTTTCCATATACTGTCTGAAACATTTTACCCCTGAGAGAGATTCATCCAGTGAGGTAGCTCATGACACCAAAAAGGGGGGACTGTTTAATAGGGCTGTAAAGCTTTGGGTGCCAATTTGATTCAGGGGAGATTCGGCCCGATTCTGTGGCTGAATCTCCAAATCCAAATCAAATCAGGAGACCAATATAAAGCTCCAAATTAATTTGAAGCTCTCCGAATTAATTTGGAAAAATTTGGAGAGCTTTGCAGATTCTGGCAATCCCAACTCACCACTGTAGGAAGCTAGACCCAGACTCCGTGCCGGTAAGTAGGGGGTGAGGGGGTGGGGTTGGAGGAGGGGGGAGGGGACCATGGGGGGACCCACACCAAGTCCCACCCCCTGCCCGGTTCCCCCAGCTCCCCTGAGCAAAAAGCCCTATACTCACCAGCTCCTGCCAGGTGGGGGGGCAATCGCTGCTGCTCCCCTGCCCCACACTGCATGGAGGGCTCTGCAATGAGCCCCCATACCCCACCCACTCTCCCAGCCCTGTCAATGGTGCTCTGCCTGGCCCCAGCTCCCAGTTCTTTAAAAAAAAAAAAAAAACCAAAAAACCCAAAAACCCTTGCATACACTAGCTGCTGAAGCAGCCATTGGGGCTTCTGGGGGCTTGTGGCAGAGCCCCCCCATGCAGCAGGGGGGAGTGGGGTGCAGTGGAGATCACACCCTCCCCCCCAACCTGGCAAGAGTCAGCGAGTGTGAGGCTTTTTTTTAAGTGCCGGGATTCTGGGGTCAGGCGGAGAAGCCAGTGGCAGGGGGTGGGGCCTATTTGATTTGAAGATTTGGCTGATTTGGTGGCAGCTGAATTGTTTTGGGACAGTGATACAAATCACCAAGTCGAATCACTGCTCCCCGAATTGGCTGAATCTGAAACAAATACTAGCCACTTTGCACAGGCCTACTATTTAATGAATTGTGAATTATGAAAGTTATGGGTGGAAAAGGCCCATTAAGTCAACCCCTGTCCCCATAACAGTTGACTCACACCCCCACCCCTCCCCACCAGAGAGCTACTTCTGACATTTTTCTCAGCCAGTTTTAAAATGTCTCAACATACAAGACTCCCACCACTTCCCTTAGGAAGCAATTCTACAGTCTAACAAAGTATCTTAACAGGAACCTTTCCCTATTATTCAGTCTAATGGGTTTGTTGAGTTTATTTTCTGCCATATCTCACCTTACTCCTGGTGTAAAAAAATAAATAAAAAAAAAAAAAAATCCCTTTTTCCTTCGTTAGGAGGAAAATTTTAATTTAATTCCTGTTTACACCCTTCAAGTATTTATTTACAATTATGCTCCTGTTTCATTGTCATTTCGCAAAGCTGCACATATTTAGGTCTCTTATTCTTTCCCCATAAATCTTATTCTTTCCCCATAAATCCCCATAAAATCTCTAACTCCTCTGGGTACACTTACCACAGGAAAACCTTCTCTGTTATGGCTAGAGGGTTTCCCCCTAGCTCCCCAAGTATTTTGGACCATCATGGCTACAACATCACTCTAACACAACCATGCACTTCTATATTTATTTATAGGTATACACTGAAACTTAAAGAACATTCCAACACCTTGTTTAATTTCTGAATTCACCTAATACCCACTGTGTTCTCAGTATATAGCATAATAAATAAGCAACTCTATATTTTCTTCCCCTAAATTACTGAGTTACTTGTCTTTTCCAACTAGCACTGGGGACTGTTTGGAGAAGCATCCTAACTTTATAATCTTCCATGTATGTTGACAATCAAAATTGAAAAATATTTAACACCTGTTGGAAACTGTACTCTCTCTTAAAGGTAAAGGTAAGTTGGTCCTCAATGGGCATGGTTCTCCCAGGTGTCTATTAGAAAGGTAACACACAGTGAGCCATCTAACTGGGCAAGTATTAGAGGTGAAAAAGTATTATGAAACACTATTTATCAAGTGTTTTAATCTTGTTTTTATCTTATTTATTCCTGGAAATGCTAACACTTTTGCAATTTGTATGAAATGGTTGAATAAACTTTTGAATTCTTAAAATAGTTTAAATTATAAGAAAAGCAAACAATATTTATGGAGAGGTAATGCCTACTTAAATATGCTCACATATTCACATTTTTGTCTAATTTCTTCTCATACACCAAATAAGAAACAACAAAAATGGAGTAATCCAAAAGTTTCATGCATTTATTACGCCTGCCTAGTAATGGCTACCACCTGGGGTGGGAAGTAATCTTCTCCTCAGGACAAATTATCGCATAATTAGCCAGATACATTATGGGTTACTTTTGGGCTCTATCTTTATTTCTTGGGCAAGCAAAATATGTAACTTCTGGTATTCTCCACTACAATGATGTGTTAGGTTTGGTTCCAGTGCTTCATCTTATTTCCCACTGGATTCTTTTATGTTAGCCTTGAATTGAATATTGGACACAGGTAAAATCTAGGTACACTTCTCTTTTTTTAATTAGCTAACACAGGGTCTTAAATAGTATTTGAGATAAATACACTCTTTGACTTTACCTGTAGACCAAAGAAAGCCATCACAACTGAGTTGATTGTACCCAAAACACCCTCAGGATCGAAAGGCTGCGTAGTTTTGTATAGTTCCTGCAAAAGGAGATAAAGAATACATGCTTACATTAAACCAAGGCAATGACACTCCTACGCTAGACGTCTAAAACCATGTTGGCAAGAGATGGATGATGTCCCTGGCTAAACCAGCCTTACAGGAGAGCATCATATACAGATACTGCAATGAAAAGGGTAAATTAAAGACTGTTTGGACTCTTGTTTTGAGTATGTTATAGCCTACCTGATTGTTTATTTGGGGTGTTTTCCTTTAAACATGACTCTTTTTTTTCCCCTCTTTATTACCTCTGTGTACATTCCACTGTAGATACAATTTCTATGGTTATTTATTAGATCACAAACATTTTTAATTTACATATAATCAAATTAACTGTTGTTAGCTAAGAACATCTGGCCTGGGATGCTGAGAGAGAGAAAAAGACAATGCGTACATTTTTTGTAAATAGCTTCTAATTTCCTTGTAAATTACCAAGAGAATGTGTGGGGGGTTGGGGTTTTTTTTGTTTGTTTTGTTTTGGGGGGGGGGTTGTTTTTACTATGGCATATTTATGTGTTTTTTTAGAACTGCAATGTAATGGTCATATTGATGTTAAATCATTTGTATAATCACACACATGGGGTGAAATATTAAACCCAGGTACATAGCAGCTGCACCCATTTTCTGTCAGGTTATAATTTTACTTTAATTCAACTAGATTGTTGGACAGTAGATGAAAACGTTGAACATTCAAACCAAAAACAGTCACAGAATTGTGTGCAAATTCATGAACTGACTCCCAAATGGATAACTGCAAATGACAAAAAAGGCTTATGCTGTTATTTAATCATTACAATATCCTTGGTAATAAAAGAGCTACAAAAGGAAGAGGGTACAGAAAGACTGACTGATTATGAGTCAAAGAAAATGTGTGGGACAAGGTGAGAGTTTACAATATTGCCAATAGGTAAATAATAGTTGATTGTAGCTCCACCTCAAACAGCCTGGACAAATCCTTTTCCTGCTCATGCTATGTATTGCAGAGATAGAGATACAGATACAGCTGAAATATAACTGTCTTAGGCTCAGTCTGGAAAAATCAGGGATGATGCATTTAGCAAAGGGAAACATCTGAAATTTGGTGAAAATATGAGCCAAATACACATGCATCTTGAAGCCTTTATAAAGACATCTTTTCAGTAGGATTTCCAGAGGGCAGTAGCCATTAATGCTTTCATTTCGTGTTAGCTTGACAAGAGGTTGAACTTATTTTTGTAAAATATGCCACTAACATGTGCCTTTAATACCTTAGATGTTTGACTACAATGATGTTCTCTCTTTAGGGACTAAATTTAAAGTATGCTCTTTGAGAATGGGGCCACTCTATGCTAAATGCATCATAAAGAATGCCTCCAAACTTATGCTCCAAAAATGAATTGTGCAAGAACTAGTGCACATGCCTAGCTCTGGTGTAGTGCCCGAAGACTGGAAGAAGGCCAATGTGGTGCCTATCTTCAAGAAAGGGAGGAAAGTGGATCCGGCTAACTATAGGCCCATCAGCCTGACTTCTATCCTGGGGAAGATCTTAGAAAAGTTTATTAAAGAGGCCATCCTTAATGGACTGGCCGACGCCAACATCTTAAGGGATAGCCAGCACGGGTTTGTTGCGGGTAGGTCTTGCTTGACCAATCTCATTTCCTTCTACGACCAGGTGACCTATCACCTGGCAGGTGGAGTACTGTGTCCAGTTTTGAGCTCCACAATTCAAAAAGGATGTGGAGAAGCTTGAGCGAGTCCAGAGAAGAGCCACGTGCATGATCAGAGGTCAGGGAAGCAGACCCTGCGATGACAGGCTGAGAGCCCTGGGGCTCTTTAGCCTGAAAAAGCGCAGACTCAGGGGTGATCTGATGGCCACCTACGAGTTTATCAGGGGTGACCACCAGTATCTGGGGGAACGTTTGTTCACCAGAGCGCCCCAAGGGATGACGAGGTCAAATGGTCACAAACTACTTCAAGATCGTTTCAGGCTGGACATAAGGAAGAATTTCTTTACTGTCCGAGCCCCCAAGGTCTGGAACAGCCTGCCACCGGAGGTGGTTCAAGCGCCTTCATTGAACACCTTCAAGATGAAACTGGATGCTCATCTTGCTGGGATCCTATGACCCCAGCTGACTTCCTGCCCTTTGGGCAGGGGGCTGGACTCGATGATCTTCTGAGGTCCCTTCCAGCCCTAATGTCTATGAAATCTATAATGTATCTTGTAAATATTTAAAATCTTTGCACTGCAATTTCCTCATGTCCTTCAGCCATTCCCCATAACTAGGAGGTCAGTTTAACTTTTCCAGTTCCAGATTTGGAGGGACTTGGGAAAGCCATGCTGCATTCCCAACACCTGGCAGAGATCAATAATTGTCTATTTGTTTTTAATCATTCCATGAAATATTTCTCAGAGCTAAAACACAAAGATACAGAAGAAAAAGCTGAAGAGAGATGCTAAAGAATGGAAACAACCTTGCAAAAAAAAATGGAAGTGTCTGTTCTAAATACACCTAGCGAAAATGCACTCTCAATAGCAGTAGGAAGTTTGAAATATTGAGTGCAATGTTACAATTAAATATTTACAATGGTAAAAAAAAATACTGTTCTACAAATTAGGATGGAAAATGATTAAGAAAACCACTTTTGCTCATTTGAGATTATATGAAGCTAGACCAGCTCATCTTTGGTGTAACCACAAAGACTTCGGCTCCATTGACAAAGAGGTTACATCAGCTGTTTCTAGGTTTCATTTTCTTGTAGTGTCCACCTCAGCATCCTTCATTTCTCTAGAATGTGGTACTGAGAAGCCAGAGAAAGGATGTCAATGATCGTTTCCAACTGGGAGACCAAAAAATTGCCCCCAAAACCCTCTTGCCTCTTCTCTGAGAAAAAACTATTCTGCAAAGGGAGAATCATGAAGGCACAGATATTTGCCAGAACAGCTCCTTTTCCACATACAAAGCTTTGAAAGATGCAAAGTTACTAAGGTATTTCTGAGCTTTTAGCAGGAGCTGCCAACAACCAAAGAATATTTTGTCTCAGTTCCCAAATTATTTGACTCCAAAAAGATAGGTTCTCTCAACCATATGTCATCAGCAGTTATTTTGTCCTTTGTTCCATTACACTCTCCCATTGTGTCCTCACATACAACTATTTCAGTTTTGGGGACTTCATAATATGGACACACAGGAAGTAAACTCTAGAGAGGTTTCACCAAGACCTTAACAACTTTCACCCTCCATCAAACCAGCTCTGGAATACTCTAAACAGCAGACTGATTTTAGTGCAATGAAGGTTTGCCACATTGCCAACATGTTTTATTGGAAGCCAACCAAGTGCTACAGCTACCTGCATGTTATCAGCTTTCACCTTAAGCACACTACTACATCTATCATCTACAACCAAGCTATATTACAACCATATTATATCGTCTGCTCCGATTCCACTGTCAAGGATGAACACCTTAAAGAACTGGAGCAGGGATTCCTAAAATTACAGTACAATACTAAAACTATAGTCATTCAAATCAAAAGGTCACACTCAGACCTCACTCCGACATGCTATAATACGAAACCCAGGACAAGGATAACAGAATATTTTTGGTTGTCACCTACAGACACCAACTTGAACACTTAAGACACATAATTAACCATCTCCAGCCCCTCCTGGAAAACAATGACCTGTCCTGGATTACAAATCCTACTCCCCCAATCTCAAACAGGGTTTCAAGCAACAAACTACCTAACTCCCATCCTCACTAAAGCACCAGGTCTTTCAATGGACCCAAATGTCTGCTGTTCCTCCACATCAGTACAGACCACAGCATCACTGGACCAAATAGCAAGGAGTACAACATCCAGGATTCATTCACCTGCACCTCTACCAATGTCATATATGTCATCACCTGCTTACAATACCCATCAGCTGTCCAAACAAAACAGACAGGGCAAACTCCAGGTGTAAGAATGATGAACTCCAATCTGACATCAGCTGCAGAAAGACATAAAAACCTGTGGCAGAACACCTCAGCCCCCCTGGACACTCCATTGATGACCTAAAAATTGTTTTTTTTCCAGGCAGAAAATCATTAAAAACCAGTTTGAACGGGATATTGCAGAACAAGAAATCAACCACAGACTGGATTGTGTTAAGTATGGTTAAAACAGGGAGTATGGATTCTTATCCCATTACCTGGATTAGCTTTTCTGACTCCTTTGTTTGTATGGCTTCTTTGCTTACATGCTGCTCACAGCACTCCCCCTCCCTCATTCCTCTCCATCCTGCTTTTCCATCATTGTATTCTAATCACTTACTCTACTTCATACTGTATGCTGTCCTTTCATAGCATTTGATGAAGTGAAATTTTGTGCTCTCTCTCTAAGATCTTATTTAGTTAGTCTATAAAGGTGCATAACTACCCTGCCTTCTGACTGACTTCAGAAGGCAGGGTAAATATGCACCATTGTAGACTAACTAAATAACACAGATAGCTTCCTCTCTCTTTCTTCCACTTTCATCTTGCCAAAGTACAGATTTACAGCTTGTTGCTCCAACAGCTTTCTTAAAATGCATACAAAGATCCATGGTGTAGATATTCCAGTAAAAATGTAGGACCACTGTAGATGGAAACCCAGGATGGACTGAAAGACTATCAATTGAAAGCTCTTATGGGGAGAACCGCTTGGCTTCTGGTATCAGAATGGCTTGAATTAAGCTCTCAATAATTTTTAAACAAACAAGTTCAGTTTATTAAAGAAACCCCAGCCTTCACAGTTTTTTTTAATTATAGGAATTTCACATTTCTAACACTAGCAATAACATCTATGACGTCTGCACACAGTTGACAGCTTAAGGGGTTCCCTGTTTCAAGTTACTTATTGTCTGAGGAAAACCTCAGCATTCTCAGATGCTTCAGCTTCCAGTAAAACTTCAAGATAGAAAAGAAAAGAAAAGAAAAAACCTAGTACTCACAAGCTTAAAAGGACTATTTGAATTATCTTCATTTGACCCATTTTTAAATCTCAGATATACATACATCCAACCAAGTATCAAAAGCATGCAGATCATGCTGTAACTATTTAAGAATTAAATGAAAAATGAATGTGTTTGATTTTGCTGTCTCTAAATAGTTTCTTTACTTACACTCACACAAGACTGAGCAAGCAAGCAAATGAAAAGAAAACTGAATATTGGACTCATTTCTATTTTACAAACAAGTGTGAGGTTTCCTTCACTTTATGCTGTATATGCATTCCTGGAAAACTGCATATCTCGAATTCCCATAAAGGGAACCCACTTTACAATGTGACAAATAGGGATACATTCAAATACTGACCCCCTGACCCATTTCTATCACTTTTACAAGACAATGTTGGTACTCCACAACAGCAGAAAGTACACACAAGCACAGGGCACTATCATAATGGGGACGGCAACTACAGAAACACATGTCACAAACAAACGAGGAGCACAAATCCACAAAGGAAACTATATTATGGTGCACATCACTCCCACAATGCACCGCCCAAAGTAGCTGACTGTGGGCTTCCACCACACCGATCACATAAGAGTGAATTTACCTTGCACCTAACGAATTTTTGGTATTAAAAGGGTCATCACATAAGAGAATTCGTACATACAGAACCTGCATAAAGTGAGGGAAACCTATATCTGAGAGAAAAATCAGTAATGGGTGTATGTAAGAGGGGAGGCAGAAGCCCCACCAAATATGCCTGGACCCCTGACCAACGCGCCCTGGCAACTACCTTAGGAGCTGGGACGAGCAGCAGCCGGGAGGAACACAAGTGCAGGCTGCCTGAGCCTGCATACTGGCGAAGGCTTGGGGCATGGCTTCCGAGCAGCATGGGCTGCTCAAAAGGCAGAGTGGGAAACAGCTGGAGGGAGCCTGAGAAGCCAGGAGCAGAATGCTGGCTGAGAGATGCCAGCTGTGGAGCTGGCAGGCTCCAACTCCAGCTGCCTCAGCAAGGAGCCAGGCGCCCGCCAGAGAACCCCGACCATGGAGGAAGGTGGTGGTCTTGGGGACCGGCAGGAGCAAGGGAGCCCCATGGAGGGGCAACCTCTACATGGGATGCTGCCAGGGAGCCACAAGGCTCCAACCAGGGGCTTGGGCACTGTAGCTGGGGGTGCCTCCTCCAACTTGCAGGCACCCACAGACAACCCCACAGCAGGCAGAGCACGGGGGATCACGAGCCTCCAGAAGGAGAAAGGAAGGGACACTGACCAGGGTGACTGGACCACAGGTCAGCCAGGCCCCAAGGAGAAGACACCAGGGGAACGGGTAGAGGATGGGCACAGGACGTTTGCCTGTATCCATGTCTACTAGGAGGAAAGGGAATGGATGAGTATCTCCAGAGGATCAAGGGCCCCGAGAGAGGGAATCTCGGAAGACCTACCAGCACAAGCCAGACATTCAGTTTAAGTTACCATTAGCCCCGGATGGGGCAAGTTTAGTTCTCCCAAAGAGGGGAAGCCGACTCAGAGATGAGGGGTGGACCCCCGAAGATTGACGGCCAGGAAGGCCCGTCCTTTCCAAGGCAAGCAACGTGGGAGACCTCCGTGGAGCAGTGTCTACCCAGACTGAAGACGTGGTAAGGGTGGGGTAAAGGGGAGGTTTGGAGCCCCATGAAGACATCCCAAGGATGAGAACCCCCTCAGTCGCCAACAGGGAACTGCCTCCTCAGTAACAACATCAAAGACATGGCAGGAGTGAAGGAGCAGCGTCGAGACTATTTAGGCGGCACTGAGACTGGGTCTCACCCTGACATCACTGGGGGGCAAGGTACTTCCAAGGGAAGTAGTGCTGGCTCCTACCTTTGGGGTCTTTAAGAGGAGGCTTGATGATTACCTAGCTGGGGTCATTTGAGCCCAGTTTTCCCTCCTGCCCAGGGCAGGGGGTCGGACTAGAAGATCTGCAAGGTCCCTTATGACCCTATATCTATGAATCTACCCACAAAGAAGGCGCTAAGACCCTACAACACCTACCAGCCACAGTGTGGTATACCAACATTATTTGTTAAGTATTTGATAAGCTTTTTTTTTTTTTTTTTAAATCAACATCACTATATCACTAAATGTAATATTAAAATCATTAAATATTGGATAGCATTAATAAATATTAATGTATATTGATGTTTTAATGAATTCAAGGCAGACCAGTACGTGAAGTTATAAGAAAAACATAGTTAGAGTTAAGGTTATCCAAATAACAACATTTCCTCATTTAACATTCTTAAGACTCTTTGTGTCATTTTTTGTATTCATGAAGCAAAGAAACAGTAAGGTAATGTTACACTAGTGATTAAAAACATTGTTTGTTTTGACTAATGTAGTGGGAAGAGAAAAAAAATCTGGATTGTAAAACCAGCAATGCAATCATTTTAAAGCCAGAGGCAAAACAATCCACATATTGCAAGGGGTTCAGTTAGGTAGTCCCTGTGATAATGAATTACCTTACAGGTAGGGTAGTGATAGATATGATCTTCTCCAAGCAACCACTTATCAATGTAACCTGCTGCTCCGCCTGTGCAGTTAGGGTATTTTCCATCATCTCCTATCCCTCCAGGACCAAGGTAACCCCTGTAGATACAAATATAAAATTCAGCCTAAGTGACAGCTAAGGACTGATTTCTTAGCAAGACTTCACTACAATTACAGCAGAAAATTTTTATTAAAATGTATTGGTTCATTTTAAATTTGTGGTTAGTATTTTCTGTAGGTAACTAGTACTTGTGCATTGTGCAGTCTGACGGTGAGAGAACAAAAGAATCCTGTGGATACCAGAATCAGTTCTGTTGAATCTGATTTTTCACTGGAACTGTATTCAATTTAAAACTGTATTATAATAAAGCCAAACAGATAATACTCTCTCTAATTGAGACGTACCATCTGCTGCCATATCAACAAAACACATCTCAACTCATTTGGATTTTTTTTCTTACATCAGACAAACAACAGAAACTACGCTCATGATTAGCATACAAAGTCTTTTCTATTTAGCAATACATTTTCTACAACTGCATTCAATAAAAGTGCTTTTGGTTAAACTACATCTTACATTTTCCAGTACATTATACATGCCAAAAATATTTCACTACTGAATTGTTTTGATGCAGTATTTTCAGAAACTGTCAGTCACTGAAAAATTGAAGGTAAGTGAAGACCTTATCTAGAAAGTTATTCCAGAACAGGTATTCCTGACTGATTCACAAAGTGTAAACCCTTATTTACAGAGTAAGATCACCTTATCCCAAAATAGCTTAATTCACTTCAGAAATATATTATGCTAATTTGAAATGAAGCTTGCTTGTTTCACAGTAAGACTATCCACACAGGGAATCAATCAGGAATAGTTTGTTTTTCCTTAATGTGACAGGGAGCAACTTCATGACCAGATCCCAAAGCTACCAGCCCACCTGCCTAGGGCAGTTTGCCCCATCTCACCTGCCACAAGTTGCTTGTTAACTTGATTTATTAAGTGGGAGGCTGTCCATTCTTTGCCCCGATGCCAGGGGGTGCTATCCGTGGCTCCAAACCTCCCCTACACTGCTCCTACACTGTGGCCCAAGCCTCACAGATAGCAACCAGATTATGATTACTTCCCCCCAGCCTGAGGCCGGGGCAAACTCAGTCCATAATTGGGCTCTATTCACACTCACACTAACTCCGCCCGCTCTCACAGGGGCCTCTTGCATACCACCCATCATGGGCCACACTCCACTGCCCTAGCTCCTCTTGAGCAACCCCTCATGGACTTGAGGGCTTAGCTATTCTCTCCCTAGTACCACCACACAGCAACTTTGGTTCCTGCAAGTTCCCCTACTCTACATGGCGTAGCCTTGGAACAATGCTGGGCTACGCCAAGCTCCAAGCTCCTCACAAGGCATCTCTACACCATGCCCCACCCTGGGGTCTCCTCATCATATTTACAACTAGCTACTCATGGGGCTGGCCCTTCCGCTGGCCTTCAGGCCTACTCCCAGTTCAGCCCTACGCTGTGCGAGGCCTCACATCCTGTTCACCAGCTACCCCCTCTGGGGCCTCCAGGATCTCACGACCCTGCTGGGCCCAGGCACCTGCAAATGAGCATACCTGGCTCCACTGCTCCCACAGCTCTCACAATTACCCACCAGGCTGGGGTTAAGGCACCCCTACCTGCCTTTTACCAGGTAGGTTAGTAGTCCTGGCATTTAACTGAGTCTGCCCCACCACAGGCAGTCCCACCAGGGCTCCCTATCCTGACAGGGTGCAGTTTTAGGTCATGCCCAGGACCAAGGAGCCTCCATGCCATCCCCATAGTTCCTGCTCCTACCCCCAGGATGTTCCCGAGCCATAGATCAGCCAGCTGATGTTTTTCTCACAGCCCCTGGCAGCAAACTGTTGCCTCCCCCTATATAAGCTGGGTCCTACAATGGCTGCCCTAATCACTCATCTGCCATCTGCATTCCTCAGCCCTTAAAGTGGCAAGCACCCAAAGGTCTTAACCTTTATCTGAATCCAATTTCCTTTTTAAGCAAGCCCTGAAGACTAAGGGCACTAGTACACACCATGGTGTTTAATCCTCATTAACTTAACGAGCATTAAAAATTTTAAACTTGTTTATTTTGGCGCATTGTGTTTGCACACATCAGGCTTTTGAACAAATTAAGTCTCATGTGCAATTTCCCATAAATTCCATTAGGGGGAGCCAAATACCAGTCTACCCCCAGTGTTCTTTCCTAATGAATTGCAGCAGGAGGCGCATGTAAGTAATACCCCTATTACTAATTCCATGCTTCCAGAGTTTCTTCCCCCTCGTCAGGAGCCGCATGCTACCCCCCCACCCCTGCCAAACCACAGTCACCCAAAAACCCTGCCTCTTGCACCTCCCTATGCTGTGTCCTGTCTCCAGCAGGCAACCCTGTGGCAATCCCTCCCGCCATGTTAGAAAGCAATGTAAATGTGTATATGATTTACTTTTAACTATATATATATATCATATCAGAAATATACATTCCTATAGGGTAGGAGGAACGGGTGCTGCCCCAGCTCATCACTGGCAACTGGGGCTATTGGTAGTGGCAGTGATGTGGACTGGTGAGTGGGTAGGTGGGTGGTTGGTGTTGTGTTGACAAAACAGAACACTTTGCCATGAACACTTATGACAAAGGTAAATGGTGTAGTAATAGTACGGGGGAGGTGGGGGGGTGTGGATCCAACTCCAGTAGGTCTCATGACTTTTGCAAGAAATGGGTTTAATGGTTATGGAATGTCTGTATGCCATCTGAGCAGCAAGGTACCCAATACCTTCAAATTTTAAAGAGCAACTTCAGTTGAGACAAGCCTATGACTTCTCTATACACATTTGTAGAGATTGTAGGGTCAGAGGAATCTTGAACTGGAAGGTACTTTGTGAGGTCATCTAGTCCAGCACACTGCTCAAGGCAGGACCATCCCTGACCAAGCCATCCCTAGCTGTTTGTTCAACACGTTCTTAAAAAATGTCCAGGGATGGAGAGTCCACAGTTTATATAGATAGCCTGTTCCCTTAGGCTGAACCAACCTCATAGTCAGAAAGTTTTACCTAAATTTCTGCTGCAGCTTGAGACCATTACTTTTACCCTACAGGTGCAGAGAAAAGACCATCTCAATGCTCTTTATTACTGCCCTTCAGGTATTTGAAGATTGTTATTAAATCCCCCCTCACTTTTCTCTGCTCCAGACTAAATAAATCTAATTATTTAAGCCTGTCCTCATAAGTCGTTTCCCAGACCTCTAACTCTTTTTGTCAGTCTTTTCTGGGCTCTTTCCAATCTGTCCATCTCTTCCTTGAAGTGCGGGGCCCAAAACTGGACACAGTACTTCAGGTGAAGTCTCACCACGGCCAAACAGAGTGGATGAATCCCTTCTCTTGATCTGCTTTTGCCTTCCAAGAGATCCTGCCCATTATTCCCTAAGTTTGCTGAAGTTTACTTTTTTAAAATCCAGGATCTTTATTCTGCTGTTCTCCTTCTTTTAAGGTTAAGAAACATCAGCCAAAGGTGTGTTGATGCTGCACACATTTTAAAGTATAAGACACATGAATCTCCTTTCGATAGAATTCTTTAAATTAAAGTAATTTTACTCCTGAGTGAGAACTTTAAACTTAGTCACACTGACTATAGCCCTTTAGCTAATTGATCTTAACTTTCCTGAGAAACCCCATGCAGACACCTCTTGTGTCATTCCAAGCTCAGGGTAACGGTGCTTTTCCTTTGTGCTGACCTGCTACACCAGCTGCCTATATAAATTACCAATGAAACAAATTCCATGCTTGTTCTAAAGGGGTCAAGAATTGGTGACCTTCAGGACATGCTTACAAAGATTCTTTTTTCAAGATAGGTACAACGGTTGAGGCTTGAGAAAGGGGATTGTTCCTGAGAGATGGAATTTCTAGTGGGAAAAATCCTATTTATTGAATTATTTTGGGATCATAGTATTTTTCCACTGATGATCTGTTTGTATTGTTACCCCCCTTCCATGTTATTTTAATAGACATGCATACATTTAATTCAAGTCTATAGTAATGAGAAAATTGCATATGAAGCAAGCCCAGCAAAACACTGGCAATTTGGGATAACTCAATGGATCTTTTCTAGTACTCTGGCCACTAAGGTGTAGCCTCATCTCCGTCAGTAGACCCAATTCTGACCACACTTCCTCTTTATATAAATCCAGACTTACAGTGGGTTGGTGATAGCAGAATTATGAAGTCATGGGGTTTTAGGTATGAGAAATTTGGCTGCATCTTATTTTTTCTTATTTGAAAAGCAAGGCAAGTGTTTTCTCTTATCAAAAAACAAAATGGATTCTTTAATTTGCACTTGTCATCAGTTCAAATACACTACTTTCCCACTCGATAACATCTTCACTTTATAAGTAAATTCCCACAAAAAAAGAGAAATGAAATCCAGCTCTCAATCCACAGACTCATAAAAAAATCTACCAAGAGGAGGAAAAGGAAGTGCTTTATAGTTTCTCTATTCCCACATTCATAAACACAACGAAGAACAAGGTAAAAACTCCTCTAAGACATTATCAGAAAAACACCAATGGGTCATTTGCAAGGAGCTGGAGTAGAAAATAGATACACGTATAATGATTTTAAATAACCATTTTCTGTCCTTAAGTTCCAGCTATCATTATTTATTATTTGCATTGCAGTAGAGCCCCAGATATAGACTCCCACTGTACCACAGAAATAGGCAAGTGGTTGCTGAACAGTCTATGAAGACTGAATAGAATGACTGAAGTCATGTGTTAATTCTTCTATGTAATGCAACTGTGCTAGGAGGGAAGATGACAAGTTATGTACAGAATCCCTTTTTTCATCTTCTATAAATTTGGAAACTTGGTCATATTACTAGAGAAAACTATATGAGTATTGCACAGGCATCCAGGGAGACGATTTAGATTGGCCAAGCCACGATTTGAGACTGGAGCTGGCAAGGGTCAGAAAAGGAAATAAAAAGGGGTTCTATAAAAAGTAGGTCAAGAGTAAGAGGAATACCAAAGAAATAGTAGATCTCTGACAGAATACAGAAGCCAATCTAGTTACAGGTGATACAGAGAAGGCCAAAGTATTTAATGCATTTTTTATTTCAGTGCCCACTAATAGGGGTGTTAGACTCTAATCAGTCACCAGTGTCAAACACCTCTGACATTTGGTGCAGTCAGGGATGTATTAGCACCAATTATGTTAAGCTCGTTCAGTTGGTGTTGGTGTGGACACTGGTCAGTGCAGTTGCTGTCAGGATACTGTTGGTGATACTGCACAATGACAGTTTGGGCCCCTGCTACTATCTAGCTTTGGGCCCGCCCCCATTCCAGAAAGGATGTGGACAAGTTGCAGAGAATCCAGCAGAGAGCACCAAAAATGTTTAGGGGATTGGGGCACTTCTGAGGAGAGGCTGAGGGAACTGGGCTTATTTAGTCCACAAAAGAGAAGACTGAGGGGGTGGAGAGGGGATTTTGTAGCATCTTTTAACTATCTGAAGGGTGGTTCCAAAGAGGATGGAGCTGGACTGTTCTCAGTGGTGGCAGATGACAGAACAAGGAGCAATGGTCTCAAGTTGCAGCAAGGGAAGTTCAGGTTGAATATTAGGAAAACCTCTCTCACTAGGAGGGTGGTGAAGCACTGGAACGGGTAACCTAGAGAGGTGGTGGAATCTTTATCTTTAGAAGTTTTTAAGACCCGCCTCGACAAAGCTCTGACTGGAATGATCTAGTTAGGGATGGTCCTGCTTTGAACAGGGGTTTGGACTAGATGACCTCCCGAAGTCCCTTGCAGCCCTAATTTTCTATGATTCTATGACTGCCTGTAATAAAGACTACCTGTAATAAAGACACCATAGGCTCTGGTTCTTGGGCACGTGTACAAATGTTCACTGTGCCCTATGTACAAGCACACAGCTTCTTTTAAGTCATGCGATTGTAGACTAGGAACAGCATGTTCAGGAAGGGGTTGTCCATCCAGAGATGGAGAGGTTGGGGAAGCTAAAAATAGCCTCTTTATTTCTAGTAGCAGCACTTTTCATCTATTCATTTCAAAGAACTTCACAAAGAGGGTAGGGTATCATCAAATCCATCATACAGATAAGGAAATAGAAGCACAAAAAGGTGAAGTGCCTTGCCTGAGAACTAACTATAAGTCTCCAGAACACAGGTCTCCTTTTATTTTGTCCTTGCTACATACTATCAGATAGCTAAGGATCTCCCAAGACAGTCATTTCAATGTGTATAGGGGATAGTGGCTAAACTAAAATCATATTTTATATAAAGAGAACTAAAACAACATTCAATTTATCACTCAAAAAAATATCAGCAAGCATCTA
The DNA here is from genome assembly GCF_000455745.1 of Alligator sinensis. Lineage (NCBI taxonomy): Eukaryota > Metazoa > Chordata > Crocodylia > Alligatoridae > Alligator > Alligator sinensis. Next base: position 525,800 of record NW_005841903.1, read on the forward strand.
GAAGACTATTCTTTTTTAATTAGGTAAACACAGTTTTTTCTGATTAAAGCAATGTTTTATTTTTATTTTTCCATTAATATTACAATAACACTTTGGGACTTAGCTAAAATATCTGTATCCTGTGATTTTTAAAAATTTCTCTGCTGTGTGGTAGCTTTAATCTACTTTGACATTTTGCAACTCAAAATCCTTAATATGTATGTCCATATTTCCCTGCCATCTTTCTGTTCCATTGTATCTCCTTTGGAATTTAACTATGGCCAGAAAAATGAAGAGTAATATAATAATGTATTCATGCTTATATCTACTCTTTGTGTCTTACACATTCCACTGTTGTACTTCACTGAAAAAGTAGGATTTCCACTAGTGTCAGCACTACTAAGTAAACCTGGGGGGGTGGGAAATCAAATAGCGGTACCTCATGCATCATCAACAAAACAGCCAAGTCAGTGCCAAGTTGGAATCTTTGCTTGTAAGTATGAAAGCCTAATAATACTACAGGCAATATAAACAGAAACTGAGCTACAGGTTTATTTAAGTGATGGATGTTAAATTATATATAGCACAGGAACTTTTGAAGGTTTTTGTTAACCTTTATGTGTAAGTGACTAAAGAGCAGGATACAAATCAGCCATTTTTATGACACATTTAGCTATCATATATCCCTAAGACAATATATTTGGCCTAGAAATGTGAATAAGTCATTGTCACCAATGCTGAGGAGAGAGCTAAAGCTTGTTTTCAACAACTCCGTGTCCCCGCTTGATATCTATTAGTGAGAAGACAGAGTGTTTTATTATTTGAATAGCTGTTCTCTGAGATTTATGGCCTCATATTAGTCTCCTTATAGCAAGATATTAGACAATCACACTCTGTCATGGGCAATCTCAGGTGGAGAAACCTACTGCATTCTTTTTTTTTTTTTTTTTTTTGCTATCTAGGACACTTCTTTTCTTCTATTGTTTTTTTTTTATGTGGCATATAATTTCCTTGTAATCAATTTAAATCAAAGGCTGTAGTACTTTAGTATGTGCATTTCACCTATTTTATGTTTTTTTTTACAAGGAAGTTAAAAGTCCCAAATCTTTTAAGAGAATGTTGCCATCTGGCACTGCTTTCAGCCTCACTGATGAATACTGAATCCTTGAAGTTAATTAGAGAGGGCCCTGACACAAAATGATGGGTCTAAACTTCAGGGAAGTTCAGATATAAGTTCAAATTTCATAGCCATAAACAATATTAACTTTCCCATCACAATGGACCTGAAGGTAAGACTAAAAAAATAATAGATATGGGACTTCCATAAGTTTCTTTGTTCTCTAAGAACAAAGAAAAACGCAGCAGAAAATGGAGCTGCTTAACTCAGCAGGGAGAAGGTTTGGTTGGAGGACAGCAAGTAGGATTAGAATTCTCCTTGTGGCTCAGACAATGCAGTAAAATGAAGGAACTCTTCCAGATTATTGGTTTAGTACCTTTTGTTTTAAAGATCTCCCACTAGGAGATCAGTCAAAAGCAAATGAATAGCATCTTGTCCCTCCAATAAAAGCAGGTAGCAGTACATGAAGTATTGAGGAAATTATTTCATTCCAGAATGTTTCTACATTTTAAAGCATCTATTTTGAGCAGTGACATGAAAAAAACATATCTGTCACTGTGATTTCTTTACATGTTCATGAGATGACATGGGAATCTAGCTCTAGTCTAGGGCAGTGATTCTCAATCATTTTGAGACTCAAGGCACCTGTGGACAGACCACCCCTTGGAAAATGCCAGCTCTTACTTTTCACTCTTATTTTGACTACAGAAAATTCATGTAGCAGGGGCTTTTTTGTTACAAAGAACACAAAGACCACAACAATACATTTCTATTTGAAATCTCTGAATTTATCTTGTGAATCATATCTGTAAATCTAACAATGTGTGGCAACCTGTGCACAAAGTTCCCAGAAGGAGCTGAATATGTTCATCCTAGTGTTCAAAAATGTAATCCCTGACTGTAACAGAGAGCAAGGGGCTCCTGTTACTTTAGTAGAGAAGCCACAGCAGGTATGTCCCCAGGTGGAGGAAGACAGCAGATTCTGGGCTAGTTACAGGGGAGTAGGCAGCCAGGGACCCATCGCTTCCAAGTGCCTATTGCATGGCTAGGTGCCTAGCAATGGGACAAAACTTCAGAGCCCTGGTTAGGTAAGGGCGCTACAGCAGTTTTTCCAGAGAAGTGACAGTACGCTGTTCTGAAGGCTGAGGAGACGCACCTGCAGACAGTCAGGAGAGCACTCGACTGGAAGGGTGGGGTGCAGGAGCCCAGTGGATGCAAGTCTAGGTCCCTGAGGCAGAAAGGCAGTGCAGTTCTGAACTCTGCATGGAGAAGAGCTCCTGACAGCTCATGCTGGTGAGGAATTGGTGCTACAAAGCATGCCAGGTCCTCCCAGGGCTGAGAATGTGGTTTGATGACCCAGAGAGGGGCTTAGAGTGTTTGAGTTTAAAGCGGTTGCTTGTACTTTTGTTTCGGTTTTATACCAGAGGACTGGGTGTAGCTAATAGGAGTGAGAAGGAGACCAGAGGTATTCCTGAGAGGCATGTCAGGTTTTGAGCCTTGCCAGGGGCAGAAGCATGAGACAGGAGAAGGTGACGCTGAGAGAGCCACAGCCAGAGCCCAGAGAGTGGCAAGACAGGCATCCTGAGGCTAAGAGGGACAGAGCCATAAGAGGGTGACAAAGGCAGGCTGTGGCTGATGCGAGGTGGAGACTGAAAGAGCTGAGCAATTGGGCTCAGGATACCAGTCTCCAGCCAGAATAACCTGGTGGCTAAAGCTAAGAGGGTTGAAGCCTACACAGGAATATAAACGGTGACAGAGTAACACCCGCAAGGTATTGGTGAGGCTATAGGGAAGGCTGGAGGCCATGATCAAGAGCCCTAAGGCTTAATTAAGGACAATAGGGCCACAGGTGGTGACCACAGGCTTACAATGCCAGCCAGGCACCAATAGATCTGCCAGGGCATGAAAGAGAGCTGCAGAGACCTGTAGTTTTAGCTAGTGGGCAGAGGACACAGAGACTATGATAAATTAGTTAGGTTTGTCAGGCACTGGTGAGAGCGCTCCAGAACTCGGCAGAGGCAACCTCCCAATCAATATGAAAAGGACATCAAGGCAACAAGATAAACAGGGGAGGTTACACAGAGCAGCCCATGGGTCGCGACCCAAAAGTGGGTTGCAAGAATATTTCAAAGGGTCACAAGCAAGTGCTAGAAAAATGCATGAAAGCACAGGTTTCCCCTTGCAGGCTGGCAGCATCCCAGCCGGGCAGCCCCCCCGCCCTGAAGGCGGCTGCTTGTGGTCTGGCCAGCACTCAGCCAGACAGGGTTGTGGGAGCAGCCCCAGGAGCCAGATGAAGGTAAGTGTATGGGAAGTGGGGGTTGGAGGGCCAGGGCTTGGGGACTGTTGGGGAAGGGGGGGGGAGAACGGGTGAGGAGCAGTGTGTGCATGTGCAGCAGGGATGTCTGGGGGGAGTGGGGGTGCAGAGGACTGCCCGCACTGGAGGAAAGTGGCTGGGTACCAAGACTGTGGCAGGCTGGGCCAGGGGCGTATGGGTCAGGACAAGCCAATCTTTGGAAATGGATCCCGGTATGAAAAAGGTTGAGAACCACTGATATTAGAGCAGCATTTCTCAACCCATGGGTCGTGACCCAAAAGTGGGTCATGAACAAACTTTAAAAACTGATTCTCCTTTAAAGAAGAAAAACGTGGGAAACCGTGGCTTTTCCTTTGTAGGCAGCTTGAAGCACATGCCCCATACACCCTGAGGCACTAAGTCAGGACTGGCCATCAATGGTTACAAATGGGTTCTGGTACAAAAAATGTTGAGAGCCACTGATATAGAGGACCAGGAGTCTGGGAAAGATTAGGATGGCCCCTAGGGGGTGCCACAGCAGCCCCAGGGCCTGCCCTGCTACACTAATAGTATGAGTTACTAAAGGTGAAAGGGAGGAATGGGCAAAAGAAGCAGCCACAGGCATACATTCTCCAACTGTTATGTGTACTTATTTCAAATTGTGCTTACAATAACTTAACCATAATTATCTAGATGGATCGCTTCAAGTTACATCAATACCAGCACAAAAAAAGGAAAAAAACCCATGAAAAACCTCTTTTTGAGGAGTCTGTAAAAGAGCAAAGTTTTGTGTTTGGTTTTTTTATTCTCACCTTCAGCTCTAGTGAAAGGACAACTATGTTTTTGCCAGAAACATGTTCTCACTATAAAAATAATTTCCCTGAAAAAAATTATAGTTTTTTCCTTGAGGCCAACCCTCAAGGTCTGATACTATTTAAAATAAAAAGAAACAAGTTTATGCTGAATGAAATGGCAACATCTTGCCTTACAACAGATTCACAAATATTCACACACAAATATTAACGAAATGAAAGCTGATATAATCATTTCACACCGCTCTACCACAAATTGTGCTCCCATGCCTTGGGCAGTCTGCTGCAGATGAGAATATTACTTTAAAGGATAAATTAGAGCTACATGTAGTATATAGTACTAGATCTCTGCAAGTGCTCTTTTGAAGGTTGTATAACCTAGGGCTATCCATGGGTTGAACTGCAGTACTGAAACCACAGCAATGACAATTCAAACAACACATAATATCATTGACCATACAGAACTTCAAAAGGTAACACCTGTATTTTGAGACCCTCAAAACTGCCTCACTCTGAAGTGACAGTGTGATTTTTCTGCGCAGATGGTGTGTCCTCCTGTCCCTTCTGCCTTAGATCATGAGGACCCCTGTATATCCATGAATGGTGAAATTTAGTGAGGAAAGCTCATGAATCTGGAACTAGGGGTTTTCAGTAGCCTTTGCCCTCAGAATTTTGGAGACAGCAGTAAGCAAAGGCTACTGAAGAACTGCTCTTTAAAAAACACTACAGTCACAGTTATGAAAATGAATAATAGGTTAATGTGCAATGGTTTAGCAAGTCTTCTTACACACTGGGTACATGCAGACATCCCATCCTATTCTCATCTGCCCACCCCTGTAACCTGTCCAGATCTAGTTGTATCCTGTCCCTCCCTTCTAGCGTACCTACCTCTCCCCACATCTTAGTGTCAGCCGCGAATTTGAACAAGGTGCTTTTCACCCCCTTGTCCAAGTCGCTGATGAAGATGTTGAACAGTATGGGCCCGAGGACTGACCCCTGGGGGACCCCACTGCCCACATCCCTCCAGGTCGAAAATGACCCGTCCACCACCACTCTCTGGGTGCAGCCCTCCAGCCAATTTGTGACCCATCTGACTGCCTGCATTGACGCCACAGTCGTCTAATTTTTTAATGAGAATGGGGTGAGAGACAGTGTCGAAGGCCTTCCTAAAGTCCAGAAAGACTACGTCCACCACGACACCTGCGTCTAAGGATTTTGTGACCTCATCATAGAAGGCAACCAGGTTGGTCTGACAGGACCTGCCCACTTAGATTGACCTAACTAGGGTTAGATCAGGGGCAGGCAATTATTTCAGGTAGAGGGCTGCTTAACAAGTTCTGGTTGGCTGTCAGGGGCTACATAGGTAACCCTGCCCCTTTATAGTTGCCCTGCTCCCTGCTCACCACTTCAGGATCACAAGTCCTGCCCCTAACCCCTGACGTTTTCCAACGGAAGTCCCTCCCACCCCCCAATACTCCTTTTGGGAGGGGGGATTGCCATCTTAGAACCAGAAAAAAAAAATCAAATCATACACTAGATGTCAAATACCTACTATATTTTAATTTTATTGAAAAAACTATTTGTCATGACTTATGATTGTGTATTGTATATAGAAGGGATCGCATAGTAAATAAAAAATATAGTGTCATTCTTGTATTGCGTGGCGGGGTTGTGAGAGAGTGTGGCTGTGTAGGGGGGCATAGGGTATGTTAGGGTGTATGTATATGCCAGTGGGGGCTGTGGGGGCAGGGTGTGGGTGTATGGGGTGTGAGGGAGTGTAGGGGGAGTAGGGACCCCACACACACACACTTTTCCCATGACGTGCAGGTCAGGTGCTTGTGCCTGGTGCAGGTTTGCCTCCGGCCTGCGCTGCATGGGGTGAGGTAGTAGAGCCTGCCCTATCGCCAGCGCTCCACACTGCATGCCTGCAGCTCCAGCACTCGTAGCAGGGGAAGCTGTATGCTAGAGCCTGTTGCTTCTCCCGCTCCTTTCTGTGCAGGTCCCTGCACTCTCTCGGGAGTGGAGAGAGCCCCACCCCTGTTTCCCTGTGGCATCCAGTGCAGCTACCCTGCTGCAAGTGCAGAGTTGCAAGCGACTGGTGCGGAGCCCTGGGGATAGATGCAGCCAGGCAGGGTGCACAGGAGAGCACTCCTCACCCCCAGTGCAGCGCTGGCTACCTCTACCACAGAGGCACCACCATAAAAATGTTGATATCAAAGATGTTTTCCTATCCTGCACTGGATCTAGAAGTAAAGGCTTTCAAAGGTCTTAACAATAAAAGGAGAGAGAGAGAGAGAGGGAGCGCGAGAGCACTCATGTACACATGGCAAAATAGCAATGAGTAGGGACATACCTAATTTGCAAGGCCGATCCCCGATTTTTCAGACAGAATGCAGACCCAGGCAGCTGTTTCACGGGAGGAGCACTGAACCCCCCTCCCCCCACACCTCTAGCTCAGGGGCCCCGGTGGCCGCACCCCTTATCACTGATTTACTGTGGGGGCTTCCTATCATGTGGCCCTACCCCTCACCACTGATTGGCTGTGAGGGCTGTCTATTATGCAGCCCCCACTCCTCACTGCTTATTGGTGGAGAGGAGTAGGGTGACATGACAGGCAGCCCTAGCAGCCAATTGGCAATGAGGGACAGGGGCAGAAGCCTTTTTGCCAGCAGACCTTCAAGCAGGCAGCCCTCCCCTACCTGCCTCCCCACCCCAGCAAGCTGCTGCAGTGTTTGGTAAGTTGGGGGGTTTTTTCCCTGTGGATTTCATAGATTCCATGGGTATTGCCTGGATTTCACAAAATTTGCAACACTGTGAATTTGGTAGGTCCCTAGCCATGATGCTGAGGTTAAAACACTTACCTGTCCTGTGAGAAACAAATTAAAATACTCCCTCAGTCAGATTAGAACAGGTACTTGAATCAGTGGTTCCCAAAACACCAAGCTACTGGCTGTTTTGAAGACTTTATAAGTCACTTATTTTGACCAGAAATTCCATCCTGGACTTTTAATAAACTTCCTTGGAATTTTATTCAACAAACATATTTCCACAAAATGTTTCAGTTTAGAGAATTAATATCTTCCAAGTAAAACTCTACCTCCACAGGAAACCTCATGAAACCAGCCCCACTTTTGAGATTTGTGGCTCTTTCTGTGAGCAAGCTCATCTCTAGGTGAGCCGGTAATCCTCACAACGTACTTAATACAGAGCCAAGAGGTTTAGGTCTCTTAACACGAATGTCTCCCTATGGTGGTGCCTCATAATTACATTGTTCCACAGCTGCAGATATCTTGATTATATAAAACCTGATCATGCAAAGCTTGCTGTTGATGGCAAAAAATTAATTTATTTCACTGGAAGGACGATTGGGTAATTGACTCATTACCTCCTTCATAAATACTACAAAGAGATGGGCATGAAGGAAAAGGCTAACAAATATTCTCAAACCTCAAAAGAGAACTGCCTGGAAAAAGTAAAGAGAACATTATAATGCCAGTGAGCCAGTAAGCGTGGATCTTCACTATATATTTTATGTTTACATTTCAGAGTAAAATGGATCCTTTAAAACACAGTATAATGTCACTGATACCATGTTTCCAGAGCTCTTACAGATATTCTCATGTTGGAATTGTTGCTACACTGGACTGAATCTTAGGAATGCCACTTTTCCTTATTTGCTAATTGTACATGATGGTGTTCCTGTTCAGGTGGGCCTCATTATGCCCTCACCCACATAAAGCAATGGGCCATATAGACACACTGGTCACAGCTGCTATAAGAACTGGTATCTGGTCCTTGGTTGTGTGAACTTGCTACAGTCTTCAGTTACACAGTCCCCCTCTCTTGAACACTAGCATTTAAACTTTGCTGTGACAAATCCAGTCAAGGTAATCCCAGAATAATAAAGGCTACATAAAGAAAGAAACAGGCTATCCCCATGAGCTAGAAAGCACTGAAGAATATAAGTAAAAGGAATATTAGATAAAGAGCAATTATTTAAGGATAGGGAAGTACCCATTTGCTGTAAATAAGCCTGATGCTTCCTCCCCCCGCCAATTTATTTCCCAGATAAGTCAAAGCAAAATCAGTGTGCTGACATGAGGTGCTATACCTCAAAACACTCAAGAAAACCTGAAATAACTTGCAAGTGTAGTCAAGCCCAAAACTTCTTGAGGCAACATGTAAAGAGTAAACACCATTCTCTTCCTGTCCTTAGGGAAAAAAGTGTAAAATGTATTCAAGAGTAAAACTACAAAGGATTGCTTTTCCCAGCTGACTAGAGCCAGGAAGTAACAACGATCTCATGTATAGGGCTGTTTCCCTCCCTACCTCCCAGTCAAATTCAAAGGAAAACATTGTATTTTTTAAAGTAATTATAGAGTTCAGTGGAACTATTCTAGACATGTATTTTTGTCACCAAGAGCACATTTTTCACCAACATAAAATTGTTCCCCAAACCAAATATATTCTTGTTTGCTTAAGAAATATATTTAACATTTTTTTCATTATAAGAATTTCATTAAAAATCATTCTGCATTTTTGATGACTAGGAAGTTTCACTTTGTCACACTAGAGGTTGTGCTACTCTGAAACTGAGAAAATTGCTATTATTTGTGTCTTCCAACACACGCTTTGCACTACAGACTGCTTATTGGCATATGGATTGAGAATGAGATTTGGGTTCTGTCATCTAAAGTACTTAATGAGCTGCATCCTAAGCAAAGTAGCAGGTTTCAACAATTATTTTTTTAAGGTAAACATTTTTAAAGTATCTAAGTTATTTATAAACCCAAGTCATGCTTCAAAAAAGGTTTAAACACAAGGGGCATGTCCACACGCAGCTCAAACAGAAGCAGTCCAAATTTGATCCGGGGCTTTTTGCCTCAGCGCATGTGCCCAGACATGCACTTTGTTGTGGAGCAAATTGTGCCACTTGGGGCAAAATAACTCTGCCTAGCTCCTCACGGATCTGCAGCCAGGGGGAGCTAGAGCCTGGGGCCAGCACCTGACATTTATACTGTCCCCAGCAGTATAAATACCTGCCCTGGCCAGCAGCTCAGGGCTACTTGCCCTCAGGAGCTCCTGAGGCCCAGCCGCTTGGTATCTGGGGACGCTAGCCCCTTGTGTCAGTTAGACTGCTGAAGCAGCATCCCAAATCCACTTTTTAAAATACCCCCAAATCCACCTTCTTCCACAGTTAGAATAAAAGAGACAGAGGGATTGATCAGATGGGCAATGTTTTATTGCTATATTTACAATGTTAAAGCAATTTGGAAGCCTACCAGTGTCTCTAGCATCATAATATAATAAATCCTAAATATCTATATGTTTTAATATTTCCTTTTGGCTTCCTTGTCACATGATAGGTGTGTGACGGGGGGATGTGGGGTTTGCAGAAGGGGGTGGGAAGGGGGATGAGTGGGTGTGTGGGTGTAGGAGGATGTGGGGGATGTGAGTCAGTGTGTGGGTAGGTGTGGGGGGACTGTGGGTATGGGGGCTGTTTAGGAGGGGTGGGGCTCCAAGCTCCCTCCACCAGCACGTCCCTGCTGGATGCCCAGGGCAGCAAATCCCAGTCCTTGCACACATGGGCTTTTCTTGAAGCCCCCAGCAGGGTCGGTCCTGCCTCAACCTCTGCCTCCCATTTACAACCCACCCCGGAGGAGCTGAAGCCCTGGGGTGGACAGGCACTTGTGTCCCTGCAGGATCAGTGGCCACGGGCTCCATGGGGGAATTTGCAGCTTGGGACCAGCCAGGCTGGAGGAGCCTGGACGGGGGAGGAGGGGCTGAGGGCCGCGGGGCCAAAGCGGGGAAGCAGGGCTGCGGCTGCTCCACAGCCCCCATGTCCCACTGCCAGGAGGTAGGTGGACCCAAGGCAGCAACAGAGTCTGCCTAGCCCTGCCCCGCTCCTGATGCCTAGCCCCAGCCCCGGCCCCGGCCCTGCACATGGGGCTGCCCTGACACTCGTGCCCAGCTGGCCCATGTATTAGTCTGCCTATGCCCGCCCCCCCCCTCAGCTCCACGTCTGGCCCCACGCCATCCACCCTCCTCCCCCCCACTCCACGTCTGCTTGACCTGCTCCACTGGAGCCATGCCTCCCCCAGCCACCCAGCATTCTGCACAGGCATTCCTCCTCTAGCCTCAGGTGACCGGTGGTGTCAGTGGTGAGGGGGGGAGGCAAGTGGCAACTGCCTGCAGGCACTGCCAGCAGTGTTGGTGGCACCTTTACTCAGGGGGTGCGTGTGCACCCATGTGCACCCCCTACACATTGCCAATGTGTGGGTGGGTGTGGAGGGATGTGGGGGGATGCGGGTCGGTCTGTGCATATGTGTGGGGAGACTGTGGGGGTGGGGGCTGCTTAGGAGGGGTGGGTCCCCTACCCCCACAGGGCAGAGCTCCCCCCCCACACAGCGCATGGACTACCCTGCCTGCAGGGTCCCAGCCCGCACCAGACCTCCCACTGGTCTCCAGCCCCCTGCTCATTCCCCGCTCATCTCCATGCTCCAGAGGCTGGAGATGGGCAAGAGAATGAGCAGGAGGCTGCAGACAGCAGGGGCTTGTCTTCAGCCTTTTGCTCGTCTCCAGCGTCCTACTCATTCCCCTGCTCATCTCCAGCCTCCTGTTCATTCTCCTGCTCATCTCCAGACTTGAGAGGCTGGAGATGAGCAGGAGAAGGAAGAGGAGGTTGGAGAGAGCAGGAGAATGACCAAGAGGCTGGAGACAACAGGGGAAGTCTCCAGCTCATCACCAGGCATTTGTCCCCGGCCTCCTGCTCGTCTCCAGCCCCCTGCTCATTCTCTTGCTTGTCTCCAGCCCCCTGCTCATTCTCCTGCTCTTTCCAGCCTCCTGCTCATTCTCTGCTACTGTCGGTGAATGTGAGGGGGCGGGGGCTGGAAGAGTGAGCGGGGAGCTGGGGGAATGAACAGGGGTGGCAGGAATGAACCGGGGCTGGGGCTGGGTGGGGCCTCCTCCATGGTCCCCTCCCCCAGTCCCTCAACCCCCTACTTACCTGGCACAAAGCCGGGTCCAGGTCCCTGTAGCTTGCACCACTGCCTGCCCCACATGGTCAGGCAGTGTGCTTTATCACTAGGGAAAGGGCCAACCACAGAGAGGCTTTGGCTGGCTACCAGAGCATCTCTGTGGAGAATCGAGCCTCCAGTTGCCTCAGGGCACAGTCTGGGACTGCGCCCTGCCCCACTTTTTTTCCCCTGGGGTATTATTTGACTCCTGGATATCCAGGGGTCTAATTTTGCCCTGCAGTGCAAATTTGCAGCTGGGGGAGCGTGTTTTTTGGTCCTGCATGTGCCTCTTGCAGTGTCTCAAAGGGGTTTGAGATGCTGCAAGAGGCACATGCACACTTGTTTGGATGCGCCCAAGGACTGCATCCAGATGAGTGCGCATGTGCAGTTTGCAGCACCTCAAAGCTGTTTGTGATACTGGAAACTGCATTTGGCACATGAGCAACCATTAGCTGTGCTGTAAATTTGCAGTGTGGCTCATAAAATTTGACACCAAAAGATCCATGTGTCAAGAAAAAAGGCCACAAAAAAGCAAAAACAAAAGCATACCACATACAGCAGCTTCATTCACCACCAGAAATAGAGCCTGGCTGTCCAGAGCCACACTTTTTCTGCTAGCCAGACTCTGTGCAGCCAAATTGGTGCTGCTGCTGCACTAGGAGGCACAGGTTCTGGGCCCAGCCTCCCCTACTCAATGTTCCCTCTAAACTGTAGCGATCCACGAGTGCACCACTTCAGTCTGTGAGTGCGCCGCTTCAGTTCTGCCTCTTAGAGGGAACCACTGCTGGTGAGCATCTCAAACCCACCAGTCCTCCCTCCCTCCGGTTTCTACACCAAAGCTGAGAACTTTCCCCTTGCCCTGAACCAAGTCTTTTCTGCTCAGTGGCTCCACTTCCTCTGAGGATGAGATTCCTCCTCTTAATCTTAAAGCTCAATCCCTCCTTTAAATCCTGAGCCTCAGCCCTGCCCTGCAAGCCCATGCCCTCTGAGAACTGCTTGGCCTGCACAGTACTTCTCAGCTGTTTGTTAATGGGAAGAATAGCCAAATCCCCTTTGCCTGAGGGTGAAGCCGGCAGGGCTCAGGGTGAAGCTCGCCCAAAGGGGCTGAGAAGCGGAGCAGTTCCCTGGAGCCAGCAGATCTTGTAAATACAAGTACTATCTCGCTGCAGAGCTTTTTACTCCGCAGCAGCACGAGTCGATGTTGCCCAGGCTGGCTGGGGTATGAAAGTGTATCAGTGCCGGCTAGCCCTGCATCGAAGCACCGTTGTGCTCCAGCCAGCCCTTCTGCAGCATGTTGAGTCAGCCCTGGGCTGGCAGGCTGATCCCCTCCTAGCCAGGGCTGCTCCAACCCAAATCAATGTGCTACAGTCCCGGGTGCACATGAAGATGTGGTGCCTAGGAGCACCAAACTCCAGAGTTCATTCATGTGCATTAATTGTACATGTAGACATGCCCAGTAGGTCTGATACTGACATTGCGAAAAATTACATCCTAGTTGACTTAAAGTACAAACAAGTCCTGTGGGTTCTAAATGCCAAAGTCACTTTTGAAAAGGGTTTGAGGCAAAGTTACTTGAAAATTTTAATCATCATCAATTAAAAGTCATCTTTTTGGCCACCATCCAAGCACAGTGCTTATATCTCGCATCTGCCATCTCATTCTCAGGTTAGAACAAGAAGTTCCTGTCCTGCATGCAGAGACAGAAGTAGTAAATTTATACAGAACGTGTCTTGCCAATGCAAAACCATTCATAGTTAAACCTCTGGTTTGGAAATAACCTTCTTCTTGATCTATTAATTATCCCCTTTAAAATCATCCTTAAAAATACTTTTATCTGCAAACACTGCAGTCACGTGGTCCCTAGAACTGGGTAAACTTATTTGACAAGTATTGTATTAATCAAAAAAGTATGCAATTCTGTGGAGACCAACTTTATTTGTGAATTCAGATCCAATTTAGCAAATAATTTCAGACAAAATAGTCCTTAAAGACTGAGAATATTTCTTGTCAACAAACTGTTTTAAGCTATAGTTTCAAGATGACACTTTCAGTTCAAAATTACCATTTAAAAAAAAAGGTTTAAAAACAAAAATGAAATTATAAAAACGTTCATTGCTTTGGTTTAGCCACCCCAAATGTTTTGTTATAGCTGCTGTTTCCACTATTGAACATAAAAAATCATTTATCTGCACAGCTTTGTGGTTCTCTTATTCAGTATAACTTACCTGGGGCACCCAGGTACCAAGAGTAGAAATGTTAGGCAGAGCCATATTGTCTCCAGAACAGCAATGATTATCCACTCTGGCCAGTAGAGAACAATTTCTCTGACTGGAGCCCACCAGTTACCATTCTAAAAGAGAGGTCAGGGGGAAAAAAAAACACTGTCAGATAGATAGTCAGACAAGTATGTCAAGGCACTTTAGTAAGCCTTCATGTAGACATCAATATTTTAAAAGCCCTTTTTTCTTCCATGTGAATC
>NW_005841903.1:539526-549834 GCF_000455745.1 Alligator sinensis
AAGAGGCAATTACAATCTGTTATCCACATCCTATCACTTTCACTTAAGGGACTCTCTTTTTCCAGAACTAAAAGCAATACAAGACTATTTGCTTTATGATTTAATCTTGTAGAAACCAAAAGCAGCTTGTCAGTACTTTGTCCAACTCCTAGATCATTGTTACAGCTGGGGATGGGAGAACAGTTGTGATTTGGGACAATTTCAAATACGCAGATATTGCGAGTTCAAATTTCCACAAATGAATCTAAAGCTTTTGAAGTTCAAACTCTGTTCGTTATCCAGTCTCTCCACTCCCCTTTTGTTCACTTCTAAGGACTGCCAGGGAGATATGAATGACACCATCAAATGGGTGATATCCTTAGGAAGAAGTAAATAGATCTATAACAAATGATCAAAGCACCAGGCCAAGGTAAACAGAGTCCCTAACAAATAATGTAAGCCACACAGAAATATATATGGAAGGTAACTACATCTCACAACTGAATGGTGCTATCTACAAGGAAGTCATCAGTAAAGATGTTGAGAAATCTGTTGTCAATTGTTGAATAATACTTTGGCACCCGAAATGTTTTGTCAAAGGCATCTTGGATATAACAAATTAAAAAACCAGGGATTCAAGGGATTTTTTTATTCATAACTGCAGTCTGCTTTAAACAGAATTTTCATCAAAAATAGTTTGGTATTATAAGAAAAGCATCTGGAGAGATTCTCTCTAGTTAAAAAGTACAGAGATTATCAATCCTCATACTTCAAAGCATAAGCTGATCACTAGCTGGAAGAAGCTGCACCTGTTTCTATGGTACATCATACTTAAGTGTATTAATCAAAAGCACATAACCACAGCTGCTGAAAAAGATGAAACAAGCAGGATATCCAAATAGATGAGTGATATGAGTGATATTCCAGTATGTATGGCAATTCTAACATAACCATCTATGGAAAAACACAATAACTGATTTCAAATATTTAATTTTCAACTAGTGCTTTGGAAGATACCAAATAAAAAGCATTGGAAAATAAAACAGAAAAGGCAAGGATGAGGTAGGAGGCAGGCCGTTTTGACAGATACTATACTATACTATTTTGACAGAGACAATGCCAATTAAAAAGACTAAGATTAGAGCCAATGACACTATAGGTGAATGGAGGTTAGGACTAACATTTTATGCCATCTTGATGTCTAATTAGAAAACAGAAGAACTAGTATACCTGAGTTGTTTTCTTAGTATTCCTATCTTGGGTACCGCATCCTATGTTACAGAAATTGAGGGGATAAAATTTAAAGGGGATGGAGGAAATTTATTCATAAGAGCTTCCAACAGTTCATACATAAAAATACTGAAATAATGAACGATGCTTTTTTCAGTAAGAGCTTGAATTAAGAACTGCAACTCTAGCAGTACCAGTATTTCTTTTCTAGGCCTGATCTTGCACCACAAAATACAATAGGAACTTTGTCAGTGACTTCATCTCAGCAATCCCCTAATGAACCAGTAGAACTGTATTTGCATCTGCCACTGTCATTCTGCCCATTCATGATATCCTTACATGCAGGACAGAGACATGGGGAGTTTGATAACCTGGGATGAAGCAGTTAGTTTTTCCTTATCATTTGTACGTTGTAATGCAAGCAAAAGGGATAAGATTCTGTTTTCACAACTGAATGCAAGATAGAAGAGTTAAGACTGGTAAAACAGCAAGGAACATATTTCTAAGGTTAGACATGCCATTACAGCTCACCTGATATTTCTCTACATCCTTTACACTGAAGCAGGTCTGCATCAAAGCCACTGTGAAGTAGGTAAAGCCTAGACGTTGTAAAACACCTGGGATTCTTGCCCAGCTCCATGATACTGTAGATATAACAGACAAAGCAACACAATGTACCACCAAGTGACTAAACTGCTGTGTTCTGCAATCCATGCAAAACCAAAGAGGCATGTGAGGAACACCATGTTACCTCATAAAATACCTGCACAGTGGCAAATACAGGACATCATCATATATTACCATGATTAATTATAACACCATCCATCAGAAGAAAGAAAGTCATTGATAAATCATTGGGCAGCTGATAAGCATGGCACATACGTAGATAAGTGAATCACACTTTTATGATCCTGGCACCAGTTTTTACCTTGGAAGAAGTTTTGCAAGAGAAAGAGCTTCGAACATAAAAACTACCATTTAGTGGATCAGACAATAGGTCCAGCTTGCCCAGTATCTTGTGTCACACCGTGGCAGATTGTGGATGCTGAAAGGTGAACAGAGTATGATCAAGGTTTTTTCCACTGGTTCTCTCCAACTTGCAGCCTTTAGGGTCTAGGAAGTTCTGATTCATAGGCTGTACCCCTAATTCCCATGCACCCTTACTCCATGGATTTATGCAATCCCTTTTTTGAATCTGGCTAAACTGTCAGCTTCCACAACAACTGGTGGCAATGAGTTTTACACTTTAATGATTCACTTAACAATGTGCTACGGTGATGTAGCATTGGTGGTCACAATGCTCCCTCGTTATAGTATAGTGCTACAGCAATGCAGCAGCTAAAAATAACTGTGCATGGTGCAGTAACAAAGGCGCCATAGGGACACATGTAGACACACCCACTGTGTGAAAAAGAATTTCCTTCTGTTAGTTTTAAATTTACTACCAACTAGTTTTATTTTATGACCCCTAGTTCTTGTATTGTGAGAGAGAGTAAATAATAAATCCCTATTTACTTTCTCTCCACCATTTAGTATTTTGTAAACCCTTATCACCATGTCCCCCCTCAAGCATATCTTTTCTAAACTGGGTAGTGTGGAAAACTGAAGATCTGGGGATTACGTATAGATTGTATAGTACCTACTGCAATACTTATCTAAATTGATTGTATAAAGCAGAACTCACACAAGTGACTAGGGGCCGTTCCTCACATGCAAATAAATGCACAATAGGATCTAATGCATGATCCATACAATCATGCCTCCTGCCATAATATCTGTGTGGGATTTTGCATTAAATCCCATCTCATTTTATTGGCAGCACAGGGGGAGTCCTCAGTTGATGGGCTCCCAGCAGTGGGGACACCCCATGCACCCCTGGGGCTGCTGTGATCTCCCAACCTTGGAAGTGTGCTAAATTACTGGAGCTGGGGGAAATCGCAGCAGCTGCAACCCCCCAGCCTTGGGGATGTATGAAACCCCTAGGGTTGGTAGGATTGCATGATCCACTAGCCCTGGGGGTTTCATGCACCCCCAAAACTGGGAGATCACAGCAGCTGTGATCCTTCCAGTCCAAGTGGTTTCATGCACCCCTGGGGCAGCTGCAAGAGTCCCTTCCGTTGTGGAACTCCCAGCCCCAGCTGGGCATGGTGCATCCCTGTGACTGGCAGAGACATCAGCTAACAGGTCTCCTAGCTGCAAGCGAGACCCTGATTTTTATCTGCAGGGTTCATACACTTAAGCACTGAGCCCCATCCACCCTGCATTGTCCACTTACAGTGAAAGTATTCCCATCAGTACATTACTATTGTTTACTCTTAATGTACTCCTCAGCTTTTGTTGTGCAAGCATAAAGGGACAGAGACAGAAGAGAATGCATTTTTAAAAGAGAAGTCTGCTTTCTCTTTTTCCCTTCATAAAGAAAACTGGCAGTTCAGAGTAACAATGACAAGAGGATGCAGTTTGAAACTATGATGGGCTGTCAGTTGCCTAAGGCAATTAATCATGTAGTCATCTATTTGCTGTCAAAAATCTTACTTTAGAATAAATTAAAAACAAAATCTTTCATGTTCCTATTTGTGTGGCTTTTTACTAAACTATACTACTACAGCTTTCAGTGTCACTATCCCATTCTTCTGAAATTTCCCTTCAGCCTTCTTTTCATGCAAGAACATGTTAGGAAATTATTTTCTTTCTATTTATGTTATGTCTATACAAATAACTGGAAAAAGGAGCCAAGCCTCTCATTATCAGCAGAGTCATCAAACCACGATAAAAATATTTTTGTTCTAATGGAAGCTGGTTTTCATATTTTGGAGATTGTTAGCAATTGTGAACTATCCTCTCACTGGTCTTTTAAAAAAAATCCTGAAGTTTTGTTAAAGCAATCTGTGAGAAAGTGCCTTTGCTAATCTACTCTCCAGCAATCTACAACACTCCATCTGATAGATTGCTTGAATTAATATTTTAAAAGTGAAGATGACCAAGGTCAATTTAAAAGGTCTTCCCAGTTTGGCAGCTCTTAAGACTTCTCCATCCTGATCACACTTTGGTTGAGTGTAGATTACGAAGTCACGTGGCTCAATGAATCATTACTTTTCCTTTGTAGGATTTTCTTGAAAGTCACTTGTGAGTTTTGTAAGGAAGAGGCAGATTGTAATAATACACCACCTCATTAGAACATTCTCAGAGTATTTCCAAACCTGATGCTTCCAGTGGTGAGTTGGATTTAAAACAGTGTTCTGGGAGTCTTTGGTTAAAATACACTAAGATGCCATGTTAAATTAGTGATCAGGCAGATTTATTCAATACATTCATGCATCATACTCCTGAAGTTAGCTGTCCCTGCACAAATGATTTCTCATTCTTCATGTTTCACATGCTTTCAGCAGGGTGCTATTTTCTACTACATGTATTCTGAATTCTCAGTCCAATTCCTGAATTCCTGGTCCAATTCCTAGTACTATCTTGTGATACTACAGCAGTTAACATGGGACAATACATGGAGGATCACAAATCTGAAATCGATACGACTAGTTGGTAAAAAAAAAAGTCATATTTCAGTTCTGTTAGCCACCTAGCATCTGTAAGCACAAGTATATATTGATTAAAAACAAAATACAAACACACAAACAACCCCCCAAAACAAAAATTAAGTATGTTAGCCTGCATGTGTGCACACGCGTGTATGTGTATACATAAAAAGGATTCATACTTAGAAAAGCACTCTCTCTTTTTACATAGAGAGAGTATATATATTAACCACATATATTTGTGTGTATATATATCCTTTAAAAGGCTAGCATGCAATCAGTTAGTTCAGCTAAAGAAGTCCACTCTCTGATATGCATGTTCTTGGAAAAAGGAAAGATCATGCATCTTGTAAATCACAGTATAACATTACCAACTTTCCATCACATTATGAAATTTCTCTTAGATTGTGCTGAGACTTTATTACATTAGTATTTGGTTTTTGATAATATGATACATATCTGAGCCCCTCTCTTGTTCCTCAAGGGAACATGCAGGAGGACGATACTGAAAGCAAGGCATGCCATTTCTAACACATCAAGCTCTTTTTAACTAAATTCAGGAGCCCACGGGGGATGCATCCAATAAGTCATTAGACACACAACCCTGCCTGAAAAGGAGTCAGCATTGCTTACCTTGTCTATACGCTTTCCCTTTTAAACACTTACAACACCAGTCTTTTCAGTATAACTCATTTTTTATGTATTTGTTTTCAGATTGAATACATTTGCACTAGACTTCTTTGATCTTTGGTAATGAAACCAGAGCAACAGCACAAGTGCCAATACTAAGACTCCATCTCATGCAGGGGCTCAGATGTACAAAGTGCGACTTAATCTTGAGTATGGATTATCTCACCTACTTAAATAGTAGCCACTGCCTAACCACCACTTTCTAGCCAGCTAGCAGCATGTTCATTTGAACCCCTTCTTTGAAACATACTAAAATGCAGCTTCCTGTAGAAGTAGTTGTTTGCCCAGAAAATATAGTACATGCCAACTCAACAATGCATATACTATTATTAGTACCTAGAATTAGTTTCTGGCAAACCTGATTTCTGTGTGGTAAAATCTGAAAAGCAAACTGAATAGGCCACCTAAGCAATTAGCTGTGAAGCACAGGAAGACCATTTGGATTGATGAGCTACTGTACCAGTGATTTATATCCATAATGGCACAGGATGAGTGTAGAAGTGCTAGCTGTTCCAAAGCAGTGGTGGGGTTGGGATGACGCTGTAACTGTAATGGTCCAGGAAAAATGTGATGCAAGGATTTTTGTGGACTGCCTGTTGTGAGACGTATGGACAAGATTTCTGGGTATGATGTACACTTCCCCAGGTCTCTGAAAAAGGGTCACTTCTTAGAGAACTGAGAATGTCTATATCATACCCAACAGCTTGTCTATAGCTAGGGACCTACTTCATTCACAGTTTCATGGATTTCATAGAAACTGTGAAATCCAGGATTGTTGGCAAAATCAACCACAAAAAAATTAAGAAAAAAAAATGCTGACTCCCCCATGGGAGCCAGCAGCCCTTGCCGGTGGGAGAGGAAGGAGCTGGCTGGCATGGCAGCCCAAAGGGCAGCAGACAGGATTGCGGCTACCCTCTCCATCCCTTTTTCCCCAACTGGGGCCTCCCTGCCAATCAGCACTGAGGGGCAGGGCAGGAGAAAAGACAGCCAGCAATCAAGATGGTGGCCACCCTCTTGTCCCTCCTTCCCCTCAGAGCCTCTCCACCAATCCATGCTGAAGGGTGGGGCTGCCGTGAAATGCCTGTGAAATCAGTTTGGCGTGCTGTGAGTGGGCCGTGAAAAACCCTTTGTCTCAGAACATATTAGCTAGGTCCCTATCTAGATCCCTCTCAACTGTATACGATTGGTCCAGTAAAAGCGATCGTCCACAACAAAATTTTGCCTCTTGTAGTCTTTCCAAAGTCAGGCTAATTCAGATAGTGGCTCTAATGCGAGTGTATCATAAGGGGCATTTTTGTATGAAGAGAAGAGCATTACAGGTATGTGATGGTATCAGTTTACCAAATTTCCAAGCGTTGCTTGAAAAGTTAAGTTTTTATAGTACTGACAAGGTATCCAAACCTACAATATAATGTCCAATGAATATACATAGCTAAATTTAGCACCTATTTATAGTGGGGATGGTAAGGGAAATACACAGCTTTGATTCTTGGTGCAAAGAAGCAGCTTGCTTTGCTTGGGCAGCCACTGTACTTCCTTGTTCAGATTTAGAAATGTATTCTTGTCTCTACAGTCTAATAGTTTAAAGCTACTGAATTAACAGGAAAGAAGAGAGACATTCTGATTATTGTTTATCTGTAAAATTTTTTTAAGTGTCAGAAAATTTCATTGAAACACTATACACACACAGAGACACACACACACGTGTACACACAAAATATTGTTTCATTTAAAAGAAATGGTGAACACACAACCTTTTTGTGTCAATCATATACATGACTGCAATTGGGTGCATTTAAAAACAAAGAAGCTGAGATCTTGTGAAAGTCTATAAGCATAGTGGGGGGAGATTCCATGGATCAGAAGGTAGATGTCAGTTGTTAACTCTGCCCAAGAAATTATTTTCCACACAATGAAATCTGTAAGAGTATATATAGGAGTACATAAATTAAAGTTAATATTCACCCAATCACATAAGTTACCACAAAATACCAGTGATCTAAAATATAGGCAGAGGCAAGCATTAGCTAATAGGTTGCACATTAATAGCTGATCCATATGATTCACAGCTGAGGTGAAAGTTACACACTTAGAAACTTTGAAGTTTATTCTCAATTACAGTGCCCCTTTCTCCTCAAGGTAAAATTATGTAAATTATATTGTGAATATGATAATGAAGGACTTACTTCAAGAGGTCCTAGCAGCTTCTACCTCTCATGGTCTTCAACTTGAGTTGTGTATAACTGGGACTTAAGGGGGAAAAAATCCGACTAAAAAGCTTAAATACCCCTCATATAGACTAAATTCCAATGCAAGCCTGGGTTACGTGTACAGAGAAGTCTTGTAGTTACAAATTAATGGCGGTATGAAATATCTCTTTATTGCTTTGAAATTCCTCCTTCATATACTGTAGCATTTAAAATACATGATTCAGAGAACCTGTGATGTCTATACAAGGCTAAAGGTAATGTGAAAGAAAAGCTCCGCTTTGGTGGGCTCCTCTCCCATCTCTTTGCAGACAGAGTCCACGTGCTGCTTACTTTATTTATATTCCCTAACTTCAATTAATCTATTGGGTAATTAAGTTCTTTATAACCTTGCTCTGAACTAATCAGTGTTTTCTGAACTTTCCCATACATTAGTTACCTTTCTACTAACTCAAGAATATATCCCTTCCCTTATTGGCCTTGTGCCAAGCCATGAGCACCTCATCACTACCACCCTCAGCTCTATGTTATACGTAGGACTGGAAAACACCACAACCCCACCCAGCCATTGAAGTCTAGTCCTCCGCATTCAAAGACAACCGTTTATGCAAAATGGATCGTGTACTCTACAACACACGTGTGCACTGCAATATGTGTTAGTGAGACACCACTTAACAGATGAGATAAGGATAATACCAGTGTCTTGTCACTACAATGGAAGGATATCAGTTGAGTTACAACATGCTCAGATGATCCTCGGAAATGGTCGCATCATGCATTACAGAAAAAAGACAAAAACCTGTATGCCACTTGCCAATCTTTCATAGGGGAAAAAATATTTCCTGACCTGAAATCTAGCAATTAGTTTGATCCTGAGCGTATGAGTCAGATAGATGCCTTTGAACTTTCTAAATACCAATAGGAATACCAGTACACCCTAGCCGAACTCCCACTTCTAGCTGTGGCCATAGTCAAGTGTTTCAAAGGAAAATAAAACAAGAAACCCAGAAGCCATTCTTATTGGCCCTGTAACAGGGGGCCTTCCCAGGGCCAGTATGATGTTGGCCTGCCCACCTGTCTCTGGGCTAACTGCCCACCTCTCTCGTCTGCCATGCCTTTATGATACAGGGTTATGATGTTAATTAGGTGGGAGGCTGCCCATTTCGCACCCCGATATTTAGGGGGGGACCTCCTCAGATCCATTCCACCCCTACACTGCGGCCCAAGCCTCACAGATGGCATCTCAGGCAGCTAGACTCAGCCGGACTCTTCGCCCATTAGCTGTGGTGCCCTCTCTGGGAACTTTGGCTCCTGCTTAGGCCCTGGCACCGTATCAGGTCAGTCAGGAGCCTGAGCCTCTTTGCTCTGTGGGCATACCTTGTGGTGGGCTCCTGGCCCTTTTGATCCCTCTTTGGGTCCTGGCCCCAGCAAGGACTAGTAAGGTACCTTGGGTCAGATCTTAGCTGCTTGCCTGCTTTTACCCTCACAACTCCACTGGAACTGAGCTGCAGCCCTTTCTGAGCTCTCACAAGCTTGGACATTACCCAGCTAGGAGTGTGCGAGGGCTGGAGATTATTAGGTGCCCCCGACCCACCTTTTACTAGGGAGGTAACTGGCCTGGCATTTCATGGGGCTGCCACACCACCGGCAGTCCTACCAGGCCTCCATTCCCTAGCAGGGTGCAGTTTTAGGTCATGCCCAAGACCTGGAGCCTCCTCCATCCCAGTAGCCCCAGCCCATAGACCTCCAAGCTATTCCTGAGCCTCAGCTCCACCAGCTAATGTCTCTGTCATAGCTGCTGGCAGCAAACTGCTGCTTCATCCTATTTATAGCCTGCTCTCTAAAATGGCCACTGCAATCAAGCACCTGGCTGCTGCCTGTTCTGGCCCTTAAAGTGGCAGGCACAAACAGTGCCCTGCCACAGGCCCCTAACAGGTGACTGTCAGCCTCCGAAGCAAGGATTTCCAGACACTTCCCACAGAGTTCAAGTTTCCTAGATGGACACAACAAATACTTGAATCCACATCCAGTATGCTCAGATTTCCATAAGTCAGGAACACTCCTATTCTATCAGTTTCGCTTTTCCATCAACTTGTTAAGCTCCATCTTAAGGCCATTCAGATTCCTTGCCTCCGGTATTTTTAAAGACCATTTATTCTTTTAATGGTTACAGAGTTCTAATCTCTGGTTTAAATTGAGTCATTAGTAGTTTGTATTCACCAGACCTTGTGCCAATATTGTTTTTTAGCCTAAACAGCTCTTCCCCCACCCAGACTGCTCTTCTGTCTCTGGAATAAATAAGAGAATGAATCTCTTGAGATTCAGAAATATACAAAATCCCCTGTAGAGGACTGTTCAACTAATCATATCCTCCTTGTCAGATGTTAACTGTGGCAGGCCCATACTTGCAGCACCACCACTAGTGTTCCCTGACTGCTTGGGCATGACATACCAGGGTCTCCTCCTCGCCTGCCATGACTTGATGCTACCTGAGGTTCTACCTGGAGGTGTTGTACAGTGTTTATCTATGACCTCAGGCACCTGGGCTGGTACTTCTGTGGGGCTCCTCCTTCCTTACACTGCACCCCATTCTATTCTAGTGGTCTGGTTTGATCTCGATGGTATCTGGGTGTGCCGTAGGCACTGTTTCCACAGAAAGCCTGCCTTCATGG